>NC_051275.1:31615632-31915632 GCF_015220745.1 Sebastes umbrosus
GCTGAGAAATTGGTTTTTGGTTGTGATCCAGATTTTTGTTGATGGAGCAGTCAGATAAAGGTCGTAATTCTGCTGCTCCACAGTGTTGTATTCATGTGTTTTTTTCTGTCAGAAACAAAAGATAAACAAACGTAAACGATGACAGCAAGGAGGTCACATGTTAAGTGTTAAGCTGAGCACTTTTACCGTACTGTACTTTCACCTTTAATTGTTTGGTGTCACAGTCGTAAATCCGCCGCTCTTTGGGCAGATACTCTGTGTATAAAATAAAGTGACATGTCTTTGAAGGATTATTTCCTGGCAAGAGTCTCCCGTTTCTTAATGTGAATGTCTAGAATTAACAGAGGGGGAAACAAAATGCAGCACTGATATGAAACCACACCAACTTTAAGGAGGATAAATGGAGTTTGCCAAAATCAAATCGGGGCCTGATGTTTACTGATGGATTATCTGGTACTATGGAAGCTGATTTTCATGCTGTTCAAGCAGCCACTTGCTTCTTCTTGGAGAAATGTTGAGAAGGATAGGAACAACATTCAGTTTTTTATTACGATTAGACTATTTGTAGGGGTAAAAATAATCATTGATCTTGTTTTGATGCATACTGCATATTGAGTACATGTGTAATATAGCCTCTAAGCCGTCGAGCAGATAAGCCACCTCACGCAGGGAGAGAGACAGAGAGACAGTGATCTCCAGGAAAGCATCATGCTTCATTGAGCTGCGGGGAAATGCTTCAACAGACCTTAATGGTCTTTTTAGTAAACAGTCGGCACAATGAGTCCCCTGTTCCTCCTACAGAATTCCTGCCTTCAACTCCAACAGTTGTGATATTAAAATCAGTAGAATCTGCTTTTCTCTTCTTCTCTATGTCTGCACTCTTTCCCTCATTTCTCCTCCCTCGCTCTCTTTCTACTGTAAAGAGTCAGTTTGTCCTCTTTTTTTCCTTTTATTTCATTGTTCCCTCTCTTTTTCTGTCCATCTCCCTTTTCCCTGCCATTCCTGTTTTTTGTGTATTTCGTGTGATTACAATTTTTCAGCTTGTAACTTGCTTCGTTGGCTGCGAAAAGCCATAGTATATAAAAAATAGGGCTGTCAATCGATTTAAATATTTAATCACGATTAATCGCATGATTGTCCATAGTTCATCATCATTAATCAACATTTTTTATCTTTTCAAAATGTACCTTAAAGGGAGATTTGTCAAGTAATACTCTTATCAACATGGGTGGGTGTTATGCTCAAATCATAACATGGCAAACTGCAGCCCAACAGGCAACAACAGCTGTCAGTGTGTCAGTGTGCTGACTTCACTATGACTTGCCCCAAACTGCATGTGATTATCATAAAGAGGGCATGTCTGTAAAGGGGAGACTCGTGGGTACCCAGAGAACCCATTTACATTCACATATCTTGAAGTCAGAGGTCAAGGGACCCCTTTGAAAATGGCCATGCCATATGCCTTTTCCTCGCCAAAATGTATTGTAAGTTTGGAGCGTTATTTATCCTCCTTCCCGATAAGCTAGTGTGACATGGTTGGTACCGATGGATTCCTTCTAGTTTCATATGATATGAGTATATTCACTGGCTTTCCTTTTTCCTTTCACTTCTCTAGATTTAAAACTGACCTAAAAATCGCAAGTTGCGTTAAATGTGTTAAAGAAATTGGTGGCGTTAAAACAAATTTGCGTTAACGCGTTATCACGTTAACTTTGACTGCCCTAATAAAAAAGCCTTAACTGGACAAAAATATATAAAAAGTTAAAATAAGTGTATGACTAATGACTTATAAATGCAGAATTTACACGCAATACTGACTTTCTATCTTGTTTTGTGTCTGTATTTTATTGCATCGTTTATAATAAGATTTTAAGTAAACCATCCTCCACCTCCTCCATCCCTTAAACTGAACTATTTCAGATGTCTTTGGAAGATAATCTGGGCGTTTTTGCTCCGACCTTGAAGGCAGAAGGATGACTGTGGTTTGCTAAGAGCCTCAGCTTTACTTACCTACTGGTTCCTTTTACCACTCCCCAACCAATCACACACACACACACAAACACACACACACACCAGTCGACCCTGATAGATCTCTCTCTCATCCTTCCTCCTCGTTCACCGTCTCCCTCAGAAGTCAGACGATGGTGTGACCCTTAAAAGAATGCGTTCACCCTTGGGTGAAGTTTGGGAGACAAACACACATTCGACTTTTCAACACTGCACACTGTATCATCAGTCTCTCTGAGCAACACGCAGTGCTGAACTGTGTATTGGAATATAACGTGATATTATTCATGGACAGTTCGTTTGATTGAAAAGCGCACAAATATGAGTATATACTAAACCAGACATTTAAGAAACAACTTATTGTTTTTGTAGTTTTTTAAGAATAGTTTTGTTTCATCTTATTTTATTTTTTGAGCTACCTGGCTCTGGGGATGGCAATGCTGGTCGCTCCACCCTGATGTCAACAACCGCTGGATAGATTGCCACTTCATTTGCTACAGATATCTGTGGTGGTCCGAGGATGAATCCTAAGGACTTAAGTCATCCCATGACTTAGCAGGTCAAAGTTTTCAGTTATCCTGTGAAATATCTTGAAATCTAATAGATGGATTAGAAAAATTGGATTAGGGAAAGGGAAATTCAAGGACAGGAGATGCGACAAGACCAACTGGAAAGAGAAAAAGAGAAGACCAGAGAGTGAACTTTTAAAGTTCAGAAAAAAAGCGAGCTGAGCATAAAGTAGGAGATCAGAGGAGGAAGAGGACGAGAGGAGAGGAGGGCAGTAGATGAGAGAAGGATGATGGAGGGAGGTGGAGGGGAGGGGGCAGGAGGATAAAATAAGGAGCTTCAGAGTAGGCTGAATGTGAAAGAGAGAGCAGTGATGATGTGTAATTGCTCTCCAGAGGAGTTCTGATAAGCAGCACTTAAGAGCCTCTGTGGTTAAGTAATCACTGTGATTAAAGGCCAGGACGGCTACAACGCTAACAGCTAGCCTGACTGGAGACTCGACACCCACTGGTGCACTACATTATCACATTATACAGAAACATAACATAACACAGCATAACATAATATAGTATAGCATAACATAACACTGTTGTCGTGCAAAAACCACAGGTTCTGGTCATTTGAAATGTTCGACAATGTTTGAAAAGAGTTTGACGTCCACCAGGCGCAGTTTGGATGTTATTTCTAAGGATTGAGGGACTGATGGTGTTTTTGTGGTTTTTTCTGAATTGTTTGACTTCATTGATGTAATATAATATATATAAGTAGTTGACAGTAGTGTCATCATGTGTGTCTGTATGCAAACTTTGCAACTTCTGTTGTGGTGAACAGTAAAATTACAAATTGTCCTGTCATTTTGTTTCATGCTTCATACAAGCTGCAGTTTATATTTATATACCAAGTGATTTGTTTTGTAATTTAAGGTGCTAAATTCCAAATTCAGAGCATATGTGTGATTGAGTTGCCTCCACATGGCTAGCAGCTAACGGTGCTAACAGCACGCAGAGCAAACAAAGGCAACAGTGGCAGTGGTAACCTGTCGTATAAGAGCAGTGCAGAGAGGCGACGATTAGCCAGCCAGTAGGGCACACACACTGGGAGTCATGCATGCGTGGCTGGCTCGTCTACATAAACAAAGCACAGAGAAGCTCGGATTACAACACACACAGAGGGAGAGTGACTTCATTCTCTGCTCAGGTAGACATTACTCCTCTATATCTTTACATAGCAAATATTTGTTTGAGGCTATATTAACGCTCTGAATGTCGAATTGAGAACCTTTATTGTATGTGGAGTGATTCAGGCACTCGACTTCTCTGGTTTCTTTCTCGATTTCTTCAGTTTCACTCTTACGTCACGTTCACACGCACACAGCCGTTAGAAAGAGCTGCTGCTGCGCTCTCCCTCTTTCTCTTTACAAGCACGAAAATAAAGCAGGCTAAGAAACCGCGTTCATCGATCTTCTCTGCTCCGTTTCAGTACTACGGACAGCACCGCACCGACACACTCACCCTCTACTCACAACGAACAGCGCTGTCCGCGGTTCTGAAAGAAAGTCGATGATAAACAATGCGTGCGATAAATGTCAATTTGCATGCAGCAGTCAGTGGAAGTGGGTGACGGTGACCAATATCGTTTAAAATATATATTTTTTTAATTATTCATTAAAATATTATTACATCAGACTACAAAAAAAACAAAAAAAAACCTTGGCCTTAAAAAAAAAAAAAGAAAATCGGTCTCTTTAATTGTAAGCCGCTCGACAGTTGCCGATCATATGATGTTCTCATAAAGTACAATCTCCCTAAAACTAAACACACACACACACATTGGGGGTGATGGATGGTCAAATCGATTATTTTTGTCCAGTTTGGAGTGAGTAACGTCAGCCCGCAGGCTCACGGCTCGCCTAATTGGATAATTGTTCTGGAGACACTGAGAGGCGTCACGATTCTGGTCTCTTAATTAGAGGGATGACTCATAAACGAGTGAAGGTGACAGTGGTTTGAGTCACACCCACCCATCCACAGACACACACACACACACACACACACACACACACACACATCCACAACAGTCCGGTGGTGGGTGTAGCTTGCTACACGTTTAATTGGAGGTCTCTGAGCAGAGTGATGTTTTTGTGCCGGTGTGTTTAATCGTGGGCGACTCGGTTTCTGTTTTCGAGCATCGAGAGCTCATTTGCATCAGCAACGATGCCTCACGCCAACCTGTGCTTTGTTCGTCGTCATGACGACAAGACAATTGTATGCCTTCCTGAAAATCAGTTCAACTACGGTTACCTGGTTAACCATGAACTTATGTTTGACTTTGAATCTCTGCTGTGTTTTTACCTCACTGTCCTCATTCTACTGTTAACCACCTGTTCTCTTTTATTCTTCAAAGAGCTTTTTCTGACATCACTGAGGTGACATTTTACGGCTCCATCACTTCATTCATTAACTGACTCATGATGAGGACATGATTAGCTGCTTCTGATTGGTCAACGTGAAAGGATCAAGAACTATAAGTATTAAATTAGCATCATTAGCTAATTAGATTTCCAGGTCAGGAACTACACTTAATGTAGATTATTAACAAGCTGTGTGTGTCTCTGAGTGTCAGACTATTTCACCATTTCACAAATTAATTAAATAAAATGTCATTCATCCAAATATAATCCTTTGTTGCTCTGACTGGTCCTCTCTTTTAGCTAATACCGTAAGTTTGAAACTTAGACTCAGTGTCATGGTTGAGGGCATATTATTGGTGAATCTAATCTTGAAGGCCTGGTGAAATAGTCTTTATGTTTCCTCTGGTGTCACAAGTGATACCAACTGAAGCTTGTTTCCCTGCTGTGTCCTTTCAGTTACTTAAAAGACGAGCCAGCATTTCATGTCCAAACCTTTGTCCTATCACAGTTCGATGTGGGTTTTTCAGACCGACTTTAGCCCTGCATGAGAACTTTTGCTGCAACGCAACGTCACCGGCAAGGTGCAGCGATGTCCTATCAAATACATGCAAGCGCACATTCCTGGTCGATTACTTTGTAGCGTGAAATGTTAACCCTGCGATCGTCGTGATGAAAGTTGTGCAAAAAATACCGGACTTTAGCCCAGGAGACCGGAGTTCATGTCCTGTGGGAAACCAGAAGTCAACATTGATTTATTTGTAACATAACTAACGTACCTAAGTTACGCCTAAGTTCTGGAGTAATTTTAAGCCGAACCACAATCTTTTCCTAAACCTAACTAAGTAGTTTTGTTGCCTAAACCTAAGGAAGTTGTTTATTTTGAAAAGACTGTATGCATGTAACAAGCAGAAATTGACACGTGTTGCTGGACTTTATTGTAAGATATCATATGAACCGTTGCATGAAGATACGTGTCGCAGTTTGAAGTAGATCGTGGTTTGTTGGTGCATTTCTTCAAATGGAAAAAGAGATCCTGGCATCAACACACTTTGAAAGCCTTCCCAGAACACTGCAGTGTGAGTCTCTGTAATGTAATGCAACGGAGCACATCTCTGTGTGTTGATGAAATGATACGGCTGATGGCCTGCAGACCGAGAAGGAGAATTAAACAAAAGAGAGGAAAAAAGAAAGTGAGAGGGGGCATACAGTGATCAGGAGCTTGTGTTACTCTCTCACTCTCTCTCTCTCTCTCTCTCTTGTTCTGTATGTGTGTTTGTGTAACTGCTGACTGTCTGATGCTGCGTCTAAATGCACCCATGATGCGGCCACCACTGTCTGTCTGTAAACACTGTAACACACACACACACACACACACACACACACACACACACACACACACACGCACCTAGAGATGTCTCCAGTGTGGAGACAGCAGCAGCACCTGTGGGCAGCATTAGAGCAGTTTCAGATGGTCGATAACATCTCTCTCTCTCTCTCTCTCTCCCTCTCTCTCTGTTTGTCGTCCTTCTGCCATTCCCATAAAACCTCTACCCCTCTATCCACTTTCCTTTTCTTCTATCATTCATTTTTCTATCCCTTTCTTTTCCCCTCTCTTTATTTTAACACTTTCTCCTCTTATTCTTTCTCTTTTCCTCTCCGTTGTGTCTCCCTCTTCCCTCTCGCATTAATTATTTTCCACCTCTTCTTCTCTTTCATCCTCTCTCTCCTTTTTTTTTGTTGCCTGGATCTAAAATTACCCTCTCTATATCCATTTGGCTCTCCCCGTTTTCCATCTCTCACATTATCTCTTTCCACTATTTCCAGTCTCTTTCACCCCTCCTTGCTTTACTTTCCCTTGATCAATATTTTCCTTCTCATTGCTCCCTCTCTTATTTTTCTCCCTCCCATCTCTCTCTCAGTTTTTGGTTGCTCACGCCGCCCAAATAATCTGCCTCTTGGTTCTGTGTTCAGAACTAAAAGACTTTGAATTTTTGCAGAAGATGATAAACTGGTTGATGTACGTTTCTTTCTCTTTGGTCCAGACTGAATGAGGGCTGTGCTGAGGTCTTTCCATTTTCAGTTTTGTTCTCTTACTTTTTCTCGGTTTGCTGGTTTGAATCCAAAAGCAAGAAGAAACGATTAGAAAAGACAACCCAGTGCCCAATAGGATGGGTGCTGGATCAAAGAAATAACAAGCAGAGATGAAACAGATAGATTAGCTCCTGTTGAGGGATTGTAATGCTGTGTAATGTTTCAAGCACCAGGCTCCTCTTCCGACTTCTGCTTGAATCCAAAAACAAAACACTTTCAGCGAACACATTCTCATCCCAACTTGTCACATACTGACGCTTTGTCAGGCACCTCGGCGTCACTTTTCGGTCACAGTTACATGTGCTTAATGTTGTGAATTAAACAAAAACACTATTTTAGGATTAGGCAACAAAACCATTAGTTCGATTTAGGAAAAAACATCATGACTGGGCTTAAAATTACTACGTTTGTAAAGCGAAAATGAAACTTAACGTAGACATGAACGATCAGCTGACTGTAACGTGAAAGGGAAACTTAACACACGTGACATCCTGCCCGCTCGGTGTGCATACTTGCCAACCCTCCAGATTTTCCCAGGAGACTCGCATTTTTCATTGTCCTCTCCCGGTTTCCTCCCAGGGTCACAATTGTCCCGTATTTCTCCCGATTTCTGGCAAATTTTCACACTTTTTTCCCTTTATGTTATCTCAACCTATTTCTGGAACTGAACAGCATGTATAATCCCTATTGTTTCCACCCGAACGACACCCGAGCTGTCGTTTCCCGGCGAAAGAGAGCAGTCTATGTTTGAGCTCATGTTTAAGCTGCGCTTGCCACAGCACGCAGCGTCCAAAGTCGGGCTTTACTCGATGCAGCGAAAAGCCGTGGTGGCGCGGTGCAAACCATTGGAAATAACAGGTTTCAGAGCGCAGTGGTGCCGTTGTCGCATTGTGTCTGAAAGGACCTTCAGTGAATGAGAGAAGGAGAGAGAAATGGAGAGAACTAAAAGAAAGAAATAATCAAGCAGGAGCAAAAATAGATAAAAACGGATGAATGTTAGTTTATGCTAGAGATTCACACGCCAGGTTCACACCAGAGAGGTGAATTATTCAGTTTTATTTCCTGGGAGTTACAGGTAAAATCTAAAAATGTACATAAAAATGCTCTTTGCATTTTAAACTATATCACCACAGCACTTTCCCTGAGTGTTTAATATCGACACGGATGGGTTTACATTGTAGTTAATGGAAAGCCCGGTGCGTCTCATACCGCCGCTAAAGGGTGCCTCGTGCGTTAATATCGAACAGCGATGGCCGTGACAAAGCATCTGTATTTGACGCCCTGGGAATGAAAACGGGCTGCTTCAGCAGACGTTGAGCCGGTTCAGCTGTTTTACCGGCGTCCTCTGTGTCAAACACAGATTAATGAAGGAGGGCAGAAAAGAGTACTTTGTCTTCTTAGTGTGCAGGCGTGGAGAGGCTCGAGTGCAGAAGGAGATTAGTGGTCATTAGAAATGTGACTCTTGCTCTTAAAACCACATGCTGACATGAGAACAAAGGGTTTAATTATTTAAGCTACTACATTCATTTACCACTAATGAACTCCTACAGTTTAAAGGTGAGAGAATCAGGAGGATTAAGTGAAGGCTCGCTGAGGAAGAGGTTGAAGATGCTCAAAGTGAATCTGGATGACCTGATGATGTCATGATATTTAAAGTGTCGGTTGAAGGAGAAGGAGAAGAGAAGATATCCCTCTCTCTTTATCTCTCTCTATCTCTCCCCGCAGTCTCTCCTCAGGTCTGCACCTATCGACTGTTTTAGTAATGGAGTATTGAACATGATTAGATGGAACTTCAGTGATCTCAGAGGAAAAATGGGGCTGCTGCGGCGGCAAGAAGATTTACGACACTTCAAATAAAAACCAGGCTATATCTGTGTGTGTGTGTGTGTGTGTGTGTGTGTGTGTGCATGAGCATGATTGTGTATGTCAGATATACTGAGCAGATTTATGGATGAATAATGTTCAAAAAGTCTTCCATGATTACTGGCATGTGCAAAGAGCAGCACAGTTATTATTATCTGCAGATATTAGTTTAGTTGTTATCAAACAGTTGCCTATTTACTGGTTTCTCTGGTTTTGTCTCCACTAACATCTGAGGAAAGTATCTGCAGGTAGTGTACGGTGGGTTTATCAGAGCTTGTTGCTGAAAACAGATCCTGTTGTTGCTGACACAAAGTTAATGAGAGTGGTGAGAGTGAACCAGAACGGTATAGTACAGGGCCGGAAAACCAAAATAAACGTGAACACAGAGATTCATCTTCTACTAAAGACGTCATCTACTAAACACCATAACGGACGCGGTTGCCGGAGGGAAACCAGAGCTGCTGTTCTGGTGAAAACCTCATTGGAGTTGAAATTTATATTAAAGTTTAACTCCTGAGGCTGAGTATCCTGCATGCTCGCCTCCAAACAAGACAAGAGAAACTAACCCACACAGACATGTTCAGACACGTCCTGGATAATAATAAGAAACATCTCAAATGAACAAAAGAGAAATCTGTTTATGTGTAGCAGTAGTTCTGCAGGGGATCATTTCTGTTACATCTCATTGTCTTGTTCTCTTTCTCGGAGGAAATGGAGATGAGTAAACTTTGAGGTAAATACTGACATGGGATCCTGAGGAGTATTGTAAAAATAAAATGTCCTCCAGACCTATTGTACTTTATCCATGGAGTTTTTCCTTAACCTAACTACAGATGTTTGCGTGGCGAACAAATGACACGAGAAAAAGGCTTAAATGCGTACTGGGTTTAATGTCGTGGTATTTATACGCCTTCCCGTGAGACTAGGTTGGTTATTTGATTTATGTCAGACATTTGTGACCCACTTCAGCTGGAGTTTAAAGAGGAAAAGCCCTTTTAACACTTCGACCCTCTGTGCCCTCATGTCACTCGACATGACTAACCAGAATAGAAAAGACCAATCAGACAAGAAGAGACAAAACAGGAAGCAGCCACATCCTGGCAGCAGACCGGTGCTGGCAAACACACCCTCATACACTTACACACACACGCACACACACACACACACACAAATACTTTTGTACATGTAAGCTAATGAGGACCGTCATTGACATAAAACTTTTCATGGCCTCTAACTCTAACCTTATCACGCTATATATGACTAAACCCAACTGTTACTAATTCTAACCTTAACGCCAGAACCACGTCAAACATGTCCTCACTTACCAGGTCTAACAACTTTACACACAGATAGTGTGAAGATAGTAAGTATAAGAGCACATATATACACTCAGAGATTATCATTAATTACATTAAAACCTAGATTAATCAATAAACCGATTTCTTTACAGCATCGGCCTGTTTTTATCTCTCTTCCTTTTTGTATTAAATGATTAAAGTGATGAGGTCACACGCTGACGCTACCGTTGGTCCTGTGTTTGCATTTAAAAACGTATAATTGTGCCGAATGCCTCATTTAACTAAGCGGTGTCATCTGTACCCAGTTATTTCAAGCAAATGCGTAACACATCCCACCTGATTCAATCATCTTTGTGTCATATGTATACTTGTGTTTTTATTAAGATTGTCATGGATTATTGTTTTACCAGATCAGATTTGGTTGCTGTTTAGGTTTTGTGTACGTGTTTGTGCATTGTGTGTGTGTGTGTGCATATTGGTGGGTGGACATTAACTGCTGTCTGTCAACGGATATAGCCTGCCATCGTCACCCACTACACACCCACACATCCCCTCGAGTCGACAGAAATTCAGACAATATGCATGCTCCTTCTCTTTCCCTCTGACACACACACACAAACACACACAAACACACACAAACACAGAGCTCTGGTGGGATTAGTCTGGCAGGCTGCGCCTCAGAAATGAGTGGAGGTTTTCTGCAGCCCGTCATTAAAACTGCTGACACCTCCACATCCAAACCTCCACTGGAATATCATTTGTCTGAGGTGCAGTGAGCAGCCGAGTACAAGCCGCCATGTCCCACCGACAT
Source organism: Sebastes umbrosus (assembly GCF_015220745.1). Classification (NCBI taxonomy): domain Eukaryota; kingdom Metazoa; phylum Chordata; class Actinopteri; order Perciformes; family Sebastidae; genus Sebastes; species Sebastes umbrosus. The sequence goes on from NC_051275.1 coordinate 31,626,620, forward strand.
GGTGCGAAACACTTCAGACATACACTGCACAAGTTAGACTGCAAGCAAAGGCATGGCTTGTCATGATCCAACACCTTCTCACTCAATGTGTTCTCATGCAACGGTTCGTATGATATCTTACAGGAAAGTTATTCAGTCTTTTCAAAATAATCTTCCATCTTCACAGGAAACAACTGCCTTAGGTTTAGGCAACACAACTACTTAGTTAGGTTTAGGAAAAGATGGTGGTTTGGCTTAAAATAACTCAGAAAGTGGTGTAACTTAGGTATGAAAGTTACGTGACAAATAAATCAATGTTGACTTCTCCTTGGCGAAAGTCTGGTGTTTTTTGACCCACCCATCCACCCCGACCTCCTCCATACGCAGGGTTCGCCACTCTTTATATTTCCTGGTTCACAATAACGTGAATTACACACTGATTTTGTGGGATATACATGAATTACATTGCATTACATTTTGTAGGTATATTGTAGCTACGAACAGTGTATGAGAACAGCCTGTCTCACTCCCAACTTGTCAAATACCGCAGCTTGGTCAGTGGCCCTACGCGCTCTAGGTATCCATCTAGCGTCAGTTTTGGGCTCAGAGACAGCGTGTCAGTTTCCGCTCGTTACATGCAAACAGTCTTTTTTCAAAATAAACTTCCAACGTAGGTTTACTTAGTTTTTAGGTTTAATTGCCCAACAAAACTACTTACTACATACTAAAAATAAGTATGTTTTTTACGTAAAATAACTACACTTGTTACGTAACAAACGCCGGTCTCCTGGGTGAAAGTCCTGTGTTTGTTTGACCCATCCAAACTCCCTTCCCTCCCGACCTACGCAGACTTTCTCGCCCTTATACTACATTAGGTTCTGACTGTCTAATAATGATTGGGATGGGTTCACATTGGAGTTAGTTGAAAGCCCGGTGCGTCCCATAAAGACGCTAAAGGGTGCTTCGGTTTGTCGGTATGAGGCGTTGAGGACCACTGACCAAGCTGTGGTGCTTGGCGCATTGAGAGTGAGAATGGCTTGCACGATCAGTTGTGACTTATTGGTGGGAAACAAATGATCAGCTGTCTTTGATAATATAATGACATTACGTTCCCATACAACGAAACTGCATTGCCAATGTGTGCAATTTAAAAATAAAATCAATGCCCATCCCACACAAACCACTGGATCAAAAACAAAACACGAATACAACCATAACAACATATGGTCTGAATTTAGTGGTTGAAGATGGACAGCTCGGGGACATCGAGGCTAAAATGACACAATCCTCTTTTGTTCCATCTGTGGGAAAAAAGTTCAAAGAAAACTTAGTGGTTCAAATTTAATTTGCATTTTTCAATGTGCAATGCAAATGCTTCGCTTCATATGTCAGGGAAAAAGTGCTGACATTAAATATGTGATGAAGTGGACAAAAAACACCATCTGGTCATCCACTTTTCAGGTAGACTACAACAACACAGGTGCTCAGCTAAAAGAACACAGTATCATACATCATGTCCTGTGTATTGGCTGCTGCAGAAAGGAAAGAAGTTAGTCATCCACACACACAAACACACACACACACATGCTCACAAAGTGCCTCATTCATTTCTCTCCAGACGTACAGTAACAAGCTCTGGTGATCTGATCAGAGCCAAATTAAGATTTGTCCAATAAAGCTCGATGCGGGAAACATCACAGGAAAATGTGGCACTTTTATTGAAGTCATTAATTTTCCCTGCAGGGCGTCAGGTTGAGCCTACGAGGGCTTTGAAACGTGGACGGCTGCACGACCACCCGAGCATGAAATGAACAGCCAGGATTAACTACCTGCAGCCTTCCACTCTCCCTTCGATCTCTCTGCCTCGGGCCCTAGACTGCTTTTGTCTTTCCTCTCCAGTTTCTCGGTTTTCTCCGACTCACTTCTTTCCTCCTACATGCTGATGACTAACTCTCTCAGTGTACCAGATGGTCAAGAGTGTCAAGTACTGACAAGCTGCCTGCATTAGGAGATTAAGGTGTAGGAAATGAGTCCTTGTAGCCAGAGCTGATGTGCACCTCTTTAACAGCTTAAAAACGTGTCGGGGCTGCAGCAGCTACGATGCCATGTAGAGACATCCCGGTTCATGGTTGGTCTTACCACTAAGTTAGTAAAGACTGTCTATAGAGAAGACAATGTGGACATGTAGAAAGGGTAATCCGGCAAAGTAGAATGTAGCAGGAATGCATTTTCTTGGAGAAGAACGATGAGATAATTATGAAAGTGAAGAAGCAGGTTACAACAATGTCCCGAGAACATCAAGAACTTTTGTCTTCAACTCCTGTAAATCTCCCCCTTAGTGCTGCAATGGTTCAACATATCCTTTTACAACGGTTCGTATGATACCTTATGAAAAGTTCCCCTACGAATGTCCAGCAACACGCGCCAATTTCCGCTCGCTACATGCACGCAGTCTTTTCAAAATAAACTTCCGTCATCACAGGATACAACTTGGTTAGGTTTAGGAAAAAATTGTGATTTGGGTTAAAATAACTCCGGAAGTGGCATTGGTTAAAGGCAGGGTTGACGATGTTATCCAGTATCCACTATTTGTTCTATTGGTTGAAATGGTCTTTACACCCCGACAGCGATCCATTACTGATGAGCTCTGAAAAAGGACCTTTAAAGAGCCGCCACCTGTAGTCGCTGTAATCCTGTAAAAACGTCTACCAATCACTGCCTCGCGGTCCGCTTGGAAAGAACCAATCAGATGCATCCCTGCCTCCCCGCTTGAACTCTACCCTTGGCGTGCACCAGCCTGAACTCAAAGCGCGTCGCCACCGCAAGATTACTGGAGAATGGAAGAGAAAATCCGGTGTTTTTAGACCCACCCATCCACCCTGACCTCCTCCCTATGTGGCGTTTTTTGCTCTTTGTACTTCCTGGTGCCCCATTACGTGGATTACATACAGATTGATTTCATGGGATATATATATGTATATGCGTGTCGGGTTGACAGTGTGTATGTCTGTTTGTGTTTGTATATGAAAACTATGGACCTACTCTGGGTAGTAAAATAGAGACATTTGATTCCCTCCTTGGGACAACAAATCATCCCGACCAGCCAGTTTTGCATTTGTGATCCACCAACATTTGCATCACATTCCCTCTCTAACAATGAGGGTGTAAACCAAACTTGCATGTGTTTGTCACGTTAGTACCTTAAGCCTTCAGTTTCTGTATTTGCATTATGAAAGCGTGTGGATTCTAGTCTGCCACAGATTTTTGCATTTTAGTTGAAACTTTTGGTTTTGGTTTCTAGTTTTCTCACCTTCGTTATGAAGAGGGAATCAACACAGATAAAAGACAAAAGAAAACATCCTGAAGAATGACGCTGTACTTTACTACTAACCAGAATATATTTCCATTGAAAAGGAAAAGATGTTCTCGTAATGTAGTCAAGAGGATTGTTGGCTGATTTATGACACAAAGGATCAAAGCTCCTGTTATTGTGTCCAGTACACCTTCGATGAATATCCTATTCCTGATCAGGCTCTCTTTGTTTCAGTTTATGACTTTGTGTTACTGTAAACAGGCTGCTGGTCAGCACAGGGCCGCTGATTGACTTTAGGCTTCCTGGAGCCTGATATAGAAACAGGAAGTGAGACACATGAAAGAGGGGCTAACCTCTGAGCATGTACTGTGCATTGCAGAGTTATATGAAGTCCACGGTAAGTTACCCAGTCTGGCACAGCACCTTAAATTCCTGGAATATTTCTCACAGTTATTCATGTGACAAAGCAGGAAGGGACATTTTTATCCTGTGAACAAGGGCCGGTATAAATCTGGAGAGTCACAGAGAAGTTTGGGAAATTCAAATGAGTTCTGAAGTTAGCTCTACAAAGAGAGTTACAGCAAGGAAGGAACTGGACTGGAGTTATGTTTTCATACCTGTCTTTCTTTTCAACTGGTCTGCTGGTGGAAAAGGTCGGTGAAGTTCAAAGTCAGCTGTGTTCCTTTTGCTGCAATCTGTTACATCAGCTGCTATCTGGAGAACTGTGTGCCTGTGTGTTAAAGCTCAGCCTCCGACTGATGTCTAAACAGAGCAGGAACTTTTTGCCTAAATGTCCTACAGCTAATGTGTGTTTGTTTGTGTTTGCTGGCATCTTTCCATTCCACTTTCTATCCTCTCTCGCTGCCTCTAAAATCTGCTTTACATTCAGTCCTACCTGTTCCATTCATATTCCTGTTTACAGCAGAGACTGATGAAGACATAACATTACGTTACCATGCTAATGTTTTCCTCAAATATTCAACCTCAAAACTGATCTGTCTGTGCAGCCTGGTCTCCGAAAGATGATGTTCCCATACATGGAAACTGCAGTGGCAATTATGTTGTGAGGGAAAGGTATTTTCTCCAGGATTATGTTTGTTCTTGACATATCATAAATACTTTTCTAATCCCAGTCCGCCTAAGGAGGAGGAGGTTGATGGGTCACTATTTAACTTAAAGGGACTGTTTGTAACTTTTTAAGCGTATAAATGTACCCGGTCGGGACACATGCGCGCTCGACACATGCGCGTTCGCGTGTAGCCGCTGCCTCTCCTCCTCTGCCTGCTTGCCTTCACTCAGAGAGCGCACGCGTTCTCGCTCAGCTCGCTCCACCTCTAGACGTGAGCGCACGCTCACTCCACACTGCAGAAGAGTTAGTTTAGCTCTGAGAATATCTAGTGAATGTACAGGGGACGTTTGGGCAGAAATAAACGCTGCAGCTCCTCCAGACCAACAGAGGTTTCCCGTGTCTTGTGAAGTGACGGGGCTCTGCAACGAGTTACGTTGTTGTCTCGTTACCAACCAGGTGCCGGTGTCTTCCTGCTCTCTCCGGCTGCGGGCGGAGAGAGCAGGAAGACACGCTGCAGAGCCCCGCTGCCTCAGCCTGCACTGAGGCAGTAAAAGCCAACACTAGGATCAGATCTAAATCATGTTCATGGAGATCCCTTCGTCTGGTCAGCTAACATTACTGCCAAGAAGCTGAAATATAGAGTGATATTGTGGTTTTAGCTGACGTGTGTCACCTCACTGTTTTGAGCGATGCTCATTCAGGTATATTTAGAGCGAGCAAGCACGAGCCCGACGCTGACTTTCGTTGACTTAACGGCCATTGGTGTCACTGTTAACAAGCATTTCTGAAAGTTACAAACAGTCCCTTTAAATAACGTAACCAACATATTTATTTTTACGCCAAATCCTAATATTTTACTAAACGTAACTAAGTGATTTTGTTGCCTATGTTAACATAATCAAGTGGTTTAATACTTTATTAACCACGTGTTTAAAACTGAGACCGTAGTCCGAGAGAAAATAAGTTTCCCTCCAAACATAATTGAGAATTTGTTGTTGTTCGGGAACGTACTTTTGTAGGAGAAAGGGTTGTCCTGTGATGGTGCTGCCTTGCTTTACCCTCATTGCTTCATGATGACATATTAATAACAAGTGACGACACAGAAATAGCAAACAATAAAAATAAATTTGTAGAACCGAAAAACGGGCACATATCTATATATATATTTTGTAAATAAAAACATTGACTCAACACAGTGGAGTTTCAACAAAGTTGGAGACCCTGAGACAGACGCACTCACAAAATGGCCACACAGGAAGTTTGTTTGTACGTACTTTAGTGCTGAAGAGTCACGCAACAAAGAAAGAGATCGAGAGTCTTTCCATGGGAATATCTTTGGCTTCATTGCTGTATGTGGTGCAAAATACTGTGAAAACTTGTACTCATAGTTGTTTGAATGTGTTCACAGTGTTGTTAATATCTGAATGTTAGATGTGTTATGTATAGTGTACAGGCTGAATGGTTCAATCTGTTTGAATGAAGTGGGCATTTGGTTCAGGAGAAACTCTAATATATCTCTTCATCTGTCTCTAACGTCAGCTCTGACTAATTCGATTTTGTTTTCTGTTTTTGGGAAATGTTTTATGTCTCAGTTTTCAGCAGCTTCTTAATGTTCAGGAAACACAAATAGACCCAACTTTGTTTCTTATTTTTTAACTTCTATCTATGTTTCTAAATCTTTGCTTCTGTCTTTCTTGCTTCTTGCTGTTTTTATCTGTTGGAGTGTGTTATTTAATCAATAGACAACACTTCTTTCTCTCTCTATCACACACACACACACACACCGCACACACACACACACACACACACAGGTGAGACAGCCACATGATGACAGCGCTCCTCTGGCTTCGGTCTCATGACTCAGCTGAGCAGCTGATGACGGGCTGGAAGCTGTTATCATGCGGCCTCTCTCTCTCTCTCTCTCTCCCTCTCTCTCTCTCTCTCTCTCTCTCTCTCTCTCTCTCTCGTTGTGCTCTGCTGCTCTCAGCAGCACCGTCATCTTGTCGAACATGTATTGTGGTGACGGACTCCGTGTTCGGGCTGCGCCATAACAGCAACACATCCTGTCCTGATGACTGTTTTCACTGATATTGTAGTCGTGTGACACGACTGCTTACACTATACTAGTCATTAACTTCGTCACTGGTGACCTGTTGTGGAAAAACTGACACTAACACTAAGAGAGTTTCTATTGTTGTTCTTCACAGATTAAGAGCTAAGTGGTAATTTGTTATTATCTCATCTCCAACTTTAACATGAAGCTTCCTGGTGTGATCGCAAAATGACAGCATCGACTGTCTTTAATATAAACACAGATCCGGCACGCTGTTACAAAATAATGTTTCCATAAAAAACCATGCCAAAGCGTGTAATAGAACCCGCCTGTCCACCAGAGGACAGCGTGTCAGTGTCACGTTTTGCCTCGCAGAGACGTGAATATTGCACGCCTGTATTAATGTGCAGTACCAGCAGGGGGCAAAAAAACAGTCAGGATTGGGCAAGAAAACCACTTAGTTAGGTTCAGGGAAAACGTCATGGTTGGGCTTAAAATAAGTATAAGTAAAACATCTGGACACAACGTAGGGTCAGTATGGAAAACAACAACCGTCACTACAGAACACGTGACAAACGTCATTAACGTAACTCACAAAACAAAACACTGGTCTGAAACACGGGTCTCCCGGTTGAAAGTCGGTTGTTTGTTTGACCCATCCACCTCCCCACCATTAGTGGTCTTTCTCACTTTATATACTACATAACTAGCTCTAAAGTTAGACTTCCGTCACTACACAACTCGTGACAAACGTCACCTGACAACCGTCACTACAAAACACTGCACCTTCATGCAGGCGTGTAATATTCACGTCTCGGCGAAGCAAAACATGAGACTGACACTCTCTCCCCTGGTCAGTGGCCCTACGCTTCAAACTATGACGCTCTAGGTACCCCTCTATAGCGTCAGTTTTGGACGTATCAGGGACAGCGTCGTTCGTTACATGCATAAATCTCTTTTCAAAATAAACTTCTAACATTGTTTACTTCATTTTTAGGTTTACTTGCGCATCAAAACTACTTGGTTAGGTTTAGGAAAAGATCATGGTTAGGGTTAAAATAAGTATGTTTGCAATGTAAAATAAGTAGCCTAGGTTTGTTACATAGCCTAACTGGTGTTAGTTAACGTAGGTTATATAAGTTATGTAACAAATCTACGGTAAAATAAGTCAACGTTGACACACGGGACAGGAACAGTGGTCTTCTCGTCTTCTTCGTCCTGTGTTTGTTTGACCCATCTGACTAAGCGTCGGTACATGTTGGGAGAGAGAACGTGTTTGTTTATTTTATAAATCAAAGTGGAAAGGACAAACAGGACAGACATGTTCCAGTCTCCTTGCTGGGACTAGTGCAGGTCAATATAACACACAGTGTGCAACATTTTCCTGCTGAGCTTTACAAACATGACTTAGGTGAGACTGCAGACAGACATGTTCTGGACTCAGCTGATGACATACACCGGCTGCTGCACTTTGCTGACTCATACTCTGCAGGGACACTGAAGGAGTCAGATGCCATAGTAGTGCATTTTACTCCAAAGATATTACAAAAAAACTGATTACCGTGCTGGAGACTGAGCCTTTCTAATAATACAGTCTGGTTGTTTGGTCCAGATATACCCAATCATCTCGACTGTAATCTAATGTGAAGTCACCGTCTGTTGTGACTCACCTGTAAAAGGATTTAGGCCTTTGATAGATCGCTGTAATAGCTGTGACCGCAGCGCTGGTGACAACTGTCTGTCAGCACTTCCTGTAACAGACAATTTAAACAAGGTGCTGGACACATCATGGAAACTGTAGTAAATTACACTGTTGGGCAGTGGCGACACTACAAGTAGTGTTACTAGTTTAAGTACATGCTCGGGCACGCCACACGCCACACGCTACTCAAACAAATCAAAACATGCTGGTGGGCAGCACAGTCCTGCACGGAGCTAACAGCTAATGTTAACGGAGGTTACAATGAGTTACATTATGATGTGTTCAGGCTCTATTCATGACAAATTTGTAAAATGAGACTGATATTTGATGAAAGTAAATTATAAAGTTATTATGATGTGTTCAAATGCAATCTTGTAAAATGTAGTTTTTGGCGAGAAACTTGAAAAAATAAATTTTTTTGAAGGAGATGTTTTCACAGAAATATAAAATAGACAATAGAGAGAGAAATATGACCTGTTTAATTTCCTAACACTAATGTTAGCTCTAAGCAGCTGTTAATACATTATTTAAACTACTTATGCCAAGAATTGTTTTAATCAAAGCAAATATTTAAATTAAAATACAATAATTTATTTCCTAATAATTTAAATTGTGTGTTTTTATTCAAATAAACACTATAGACAACAGCGTAAAAGGATAACATTTACAATTTTTGATGGTTTACACTGAGTTCGGGACATTTGAAATTATTTTTCGGGGAGGTGGTGATGTATACCAGCTGCTATAACAACAACAACAACAACAACAACAACATTTGGTATTGGTCGATACACAATGTATTGGTGGCAAAAACGTGATTGGGCATCTCTGATTGTGTTATTTAATTATTATATCATTTATTATCACTATATCATTATATATTTGCATATTTTCATATTAATAGCATTGACTTGGAATGATGTTGGTTTGTTGTAAAAAAAAAAAAGTAATACGTAATTTAATGTAGATTAACGGTTAGCTTAGCTCACTAAACTTCCTAAGTAGCTTGACCAACACTTGCATATTATATCACCACCAAACTAAAATAAGATAACTTTATTTAACAATTACAGTGTTACTCAAAGTCCTCTAATCCAAGACCTCATTTTTAGATTTCAAAATTCTCATTATGTGCATGGAATGTATGGATCAGTAGGTCGCACACTCGCTCTTATGGTCATATACTCATAACAGGACACCTCTAAAACTAAAGAACCTCTAAAACTAGAGACCAGATTCCCATCATCCTCAGCTGGACTAGAAGTAGTAGCAGTAGTATAAGTGGTGTGATTACCATGGTAACAACAGACCGTCCTCACATTTGAACTATCAAACAGCTGCAGCTACTGTTCAGCCTCGACTGTCACACACAGGAAAGGGCCTTTTTTATGTAGTTATAGATACATGTTGCATTTTACTGTACCTTGTGAGAGTACAGTTCACTGTACAGCTGTAGCCTTTAGCATAAATGACATACGGGTAATTTCATTAGAAGCCTGACATGTCTAAATCAGATTTGTGAAATGTTTTTTACGGCTGCTTTAGGACTGCAGACGCTGGCATCGTCAGCAACCCTCCGTAGCTGCAGTCCAGCCACATCCGGTCGTTTGTCTCTGTGTAACATGAGCGCTGCTGGGGTTTCAGCCGGTGGCATGCTTTCATGTGACACAGCAGATATGTCTATGCTCGCCACAGATGTTTACACCAGCAAACTTAACGGGCAAATGCTGGGACCATCACAGGGACTATCACAGGGACTATCACAGGGATATCGTTTTTCCAGGCCTCAGGCGAGCTGCCTGTGAAGGGCAACAAACGGCACCCACAAACTCACGGTAGATCTGTTTGGGGAACTGTGATGCATGAAATCTTCTTTGTACAGATTGTTGATGTGTTTGAGTGGAACATGCCACTTTTGATTCAGCTTTATCAGCTGACATAAATAAAGAAGGGACGACATGTACAGCTTTTTTTCAGCAAACACTTATTTGCATTTTTACAGTTTTGCAACTTAACACCTAATGTAAATTGATGGCTTCCACTTCAGGGAGCTCTCCTTTGGATATACAGTAGTCATGTATTTGTCAAATAACTGGTTTGGCAGGATTCTTCATCTCTGAAATGAGCTGGAACTTAACAAACTATCACCTATGTAGATAACAGCTCAGTCAGTGTGCAGCAGCATCACTGGAACAGTCAGACAACTTATTTCATATTTGCAATTTGATTAATGTAACAACAAAATAGAGTAACAGCTCCACATTCGGACGGTGTGATTGTAAGGTTTTTGGGAGGAGCGTCTTGACAAGAGCTCAGCTGTGGGTGTTTATTGATGCATTAAGTTTTTGTTTTTTTTGTTGTTTGCTCGGAGGAATTACAGTAAGAACTGTTAAAGCAGTGCAGACTGCCAAGAGCCCCGAAGGATGCAAATAAAATACAAACAACAAGCATCTGCAGGCTGCTGTGCATGAAGCAACAGCTGCTCTTTGACTATGCCGACTGAGGTGAAACCCAACCGGCTGGTCTAATACACCGTTCGTAGCTACGGAAAATAATGCAATGTAATTTGTGTATATCCCACAAAATTAATTTGTGTGTAATTCACATAATAGTAAACCATAAAATAGAAAGAGCGGCAAATGCAGGAGGTCGGGATGGATAGGTGGGTCCAAAAATACCGGACTTTCGCCCAGGAAACCGGCGTTTGTGTCCCGTGTAAAACCGCAAGTCAACGTTGATTTATTTGTCACGTAACTTCCGTACTTAAGTTACGCATCTTCTGGAGTTGTTTTAAGCCAAACCACGATCTTTTCCTAAACCTAAGTTGTTTCCTGTGAAGACGGAAGTTTATTTTGAGAAGCCTTTATGCATTTAACAACTGGAAATTGAAACGTGTTGCTAGACATTAGTAGGAAAACAAACGAAAAAGGAGGAATAACATTTGTAAGATACCATACAAACCGTTGTATGAGGATATGTCAAACACACACACACACACACATAGATGTCAGATCAGCCTGACCCAGTCACTGTGTCTGTACTTTCTGTCATCGAGATGATAAGTCAGTTTTTTTCCCAACCTCTCCTCCCCTCTCCTCTCCTCTCCTCTCCTCCCCTCTCCTCTCCTCCCCTCTCCTCTCCTCTCCTCCCCTCTCCTCCCCTTTCCTCTCCTCTCCTTTCCTCCTGCTGTGTTTATCGTTGGTGGGTTCGACAGGATGATGCCGGGGCTTTTCCCACCACACTTATGGGAGCTGACACCGAGCCATCCTCCCTCCTGTTTACAAGTCATTATGACAGTCGGGGGCCCTCGGGGACACCCGGCTCAAACTGGGAGCCATGAGGACAGGAGACGCAGCCCAACTGGCGTCTCTGACGCTGTTGGCATTCATGACTGTTTTACATTATATCGCCTCTGATTTCCTGAAACTCAGTTTTGGTGAAAGGGTGAAAGGAGGAATGAGTGCAATCCTGCAGCATGGCACTTGGTAGAAAAGTGTCCTAAATGATATAAATGGGGTGGACAAAATATTAGAAACACCTCTCAGTATAACACAGTAGAATTCAACAACACCACAAGCTGCAGCCTCCACGTTGATAAAGTTGAATAAACACAGTTTCAGCAAAGACTGAACATTATTCGTGACAGTAGGATTTATTGCAGGATTGTTGTAGTAGACTGCATTAGGTTTACCTAGGTCGACCCGAAAAAACTGGCAATTGAGTGTATAGTAGCAGCAACCCGATCTCATGGGAAGGCGTATAAATAGCACAACATTTTAAGGACATTCCACTTGTCATGATAATTCATTTTTGCTCGTCTTCCACAATCGTCTTGTCTGTCAACTCTCTCTCGTCCCGTGTGTGAAAGCAGACATTTTCACTTTCAATTTGTAGTGTCCATTGTTTGATTATGTATTGATAACACGGCGCTGATACGCGAAAATGAACCTGATGGGTTTTATTCCTTTAAAAAAGCAAAATGACGGTAGGGGCGGTGGGTACGTAATATAATCGGTGTGTGCCCGAACACCGTGCAACACCGGTAACATTGACTGCCGCGGCAAGCCTATCTCGAACACCGGTCTCCTGGTTGAAAGTCCTGTGTTTGTTGGACCCATCCTCCTCACCTCCCACCCACCATAAGCAGCCTCTTTCACTTTTTATTCTACGTCACTACTGAGTGTAGCATATTCACACGGATGCGTTAGCATTGCAGGAATTACAGACTACATGGAGTAGGCTAAACATGACATGTCAAAAGCAACAAAACTAAATTTAACAAGATTACATTTGAACACATCATAATAACATTATAATTTACCTTTGTCCTCATTTTTACTGAATAGAGTTTAAATGCAATGTAATGTAACTTAATGCAACATTCATACGTTTGGCATCGACTTGGTACCGAAGTATCGGTTCTTGTGACATCCCTAATAAATATACTATTTAGTTTTTTTCAGTGATATATTATAACAGTATTTCTTGCTGTAACTGCTCAGTATTCCCACAGAGATCATACCGTTTTATCTAATCTAAAACTTAAACTTTATTATATTTGCCATGTACATAATCTAATCTCATCTCTTATCTTTACAGCTGTAGTGGGCGTAGCCACATGGGAGAGTCTGCTGTAAAGCTGTTAAACTGATGTTTTGTTTTTCATAAAGGCAGTCAGTAAAGGTGAAAAGCTTGTATCATACAAAGAGACCAGAGCTGCGTTTTACGTGCACCATCATTGATGTGGCTGGTTATAAACATGCAGTCAACCATCCGGATGTTTCCCATAAACCACAGCTAGTGTTGCTGTGTTCTGTTGGTTTTCTGCTCTGCAGTTGTTGCACAGATCTCATAACAAACACCATCATGGAGGTCCACTGAGGAACTGACTGTGTGGAGGTAATGCTTAAATATACAGCCACCGGGTGAGAAGAACACCCCTACAAGATGTAGATTTTAGGAGTAGTGCACAAAACTATGTTTGAGAGTGTTTTAACCTTTCACCTTCCAAGATAGTTGGCAAACCCCAAAAGCTCTTGACTCAACTTTTTACAGAAAGTATCCTGGCAGATAGCTCCTATTCTCTTTTCAGCCAGTTTGAGCTCTTGAGCTCCAGTAAGGAGTTGCTATAGCGTCCCTCTGGCAACTAAAATGTGTTTAAGAAGTCCTTCATCCCAAGTGCTATCAATTTTAACTCAACAAAGGGACTGAGTAGATCTAAGCCAGAGACACTGACATGAACTGTTTTAATGTGTAATATGACCTGTATGTTGTTGTTAAAGATGTATCATATCGTATTGTATGGAGGATCTGTTGGATGAAGAGTTTGGGCCTTGTTTCGAGGATGATATCCTATTCTTGATGCAGGAATATTGGGCTGAACGATTGGCCAAGGCCCCTCTACGCTGTGTGAGTTTGGCTCCATGGGAAAGTTGACCGTTGTGGTGAAGTCTTCATTGATTTACCGTGGTGGTCCCAGACAGTACCGTGAGATACGTCCATGAACAGCTCATTTAGAGCTTTGGAAGTCAAAGAAATTGTGACAGGGTCAGACATTTAGGACCAAAGTCTGTCATTGTGACTACAGCTGTCTACATACGTACCAAACAAGGGCAATACGGCACGAATACTGGCTGACGCAGCGTTGTAAGCAACATTTTTGTTAAAGTAAAAAAAAGAAAACTGCTGTTGCTGATGGATGTCTCTGATGATGAGGTGTCTCTGCCTGCATGTTTGTTCTTTTTAATTTACACTGTAGCGTGGCAACATCTGACATGCTTCCTATTGAACATCGTGACACAGATTGTAATCACGTTTTTCAGTGACATGCAACAAACCTGCAACATCACAGTGTTTCACTCCAGTGTGCAGGAGGCTTTGTGACACAGGGCAGAACATCACAAGGTGCAGTGTGCTGGCAAGTACACACGCTTGTTTAAAAGTCACATATGTTTTCCTTCAGGCAGAATCTCACTCTCTATTTCCCCCGTCAAAAAAAAAAGCATTGGCACAATTGTATCTTCTTGAGAAGGGAACATTGTTTAAAAACGTGTGAGGAAAAGAGAAGAAAGAGAGAGCTACATAACATAAAGTGTAAAAGCAACACTAGATGTAAACATCAATCATTCCTTATTTAATTGAGGTTCTTTACTCGAGTAAAAATAGCAGCAGATAAAACTGAGCAACACTAGTTACTGGTGACAGTCATGGCTCAAATTTCAGTCGGTAAGATAACCTCTTGCAACTATCATATCAGATATGGACGGGGCCAACTCCGTGTCTGTGCTTTCTGTGTAGCCAAAGCACTCAACAGCACTTCGATGCATTTTTATAATTGTTCGGCTGTAGTCACGTGTGTATAAAGCAAAAGTAGAGCATGATTACATCTGAAGCTGCTTCGTCGTTGTATCTGATTCATGGCTGGAAAGCCTCCGGTGTAGACAGGGTGTTACTTCAGATGTGCACATAGCAAAACACAGTCTATTCAATGCTATTTCTGTACAAACAGTATGAGCATAAACAGATCCTATTCAAAGGCTGAACTATATCGGTGAGATGACATGTTGGCCCACTAAATGTGATTTAAATCGGTAGGAAAAAATAAGTCATCCAATATTTTTTTTTCATTCTATGTATACAAAACATGTGACTGTAGTGGAAATGATTATCATCCAGCTTGAGCCATGATAAACAGAGAACAAACATTTTAACCAGTCGTGCTTTCAGTGAGAACTGTGGAGGCGGATGCATCCGTCTGTAGCTGTCAGTAGCTGCTGCTGAGGCTAACATCCACATCCACCCCTTTCCTCCATCAGCCAAACCGTCCCTGTTGTTCTGCCAACGTATCTATGGATCGTGAGGAACAGAACAACACATTATCTCCTCAAAAGATAATTTAATATCAGCCTCTGCACAATACCAGTTTTCTTCTCTGAGAAGCTTTCTGGTCAAACTGCCCCAAACGGCTCAATTTCATTACAAGATTGTCAGAACCGAACGCTCTGGTTTTACAAGCAGATAAACTAGTGATGTGATGGTGAACATGACCCTTTGATTCATGCAAAACAAACCCTGTATGTTCAAGCATACAATCATGCACACTGAAAAATAGATCAGGAGAATGCATTTCTGTACAGAGGAGTACATTTTACGCAGATGTACCATATCAGAGATTAAATGTTTAGCTTCTACTAATTTACACACAATTCAAAGTTTACATGAGTCATAAGGCAGTGAAGGATCAGGTTTGTTTCAGATTTTCAGTTTCATTACCAAGAACTGCAGCCCAGTCGCCAGGAAAAAATGCATTCGAACAGATCAAGTGACAGAACAATGAGCAACCATTGTTAAAAGTTACGTGGTGTAACAAGTATAACAAGTGAGAAATCTGTTTGTGTCGTGTGACACCAAAAGTAAATGTTGACTCTAAAATTGCTTTACATAACGTTGCTTTGCGTAATGTTGTTGTACATAATGTTGTTGTACGTAACGTTGTTGTACGTAACGTTGTTGTACGTAACGTCGTGGTACGTAACGTCGTGGTACGTAACGTCGTGGTACGTAACGTCGTTGTACGTAACGTCGTGGTACGTAACGTCGTGGTACGTAACGTCGTTGTACGTAACGTTTTACGTAACGTTGTTGTACATAACGTTATGTAAGATAATCCGCCAAAGGCGCTTGTTGTATATTTACAGTAGTTCTGTTGTAACGTTATTATTTTAACAGAAACCATGATCTTTTTACTAACCTTATCAACCAATCATTTCACAACGTTAACCACGTGGCATTGTGCATTTCTGCAAACGTGATACAAAGCTGATATGAAACGTATTTATGAAACGTCTTTTGGTTAACGTCGACATTCAGCGTATCCTGTGGTTTGCAGAAACGTACAATGCCAACATTTTTTCAGGCGACTGGGTTGAGGACTGGGGTAATTGGCTATTTTTAAAAAAAGGGTAGTACATAGATTTTTTTTTCGGTATTGCCTAATAATTATATCACAGCACATTTTGGTCATGGTACATACATTTACTTTACCTTATGCTACACATGATAAGGGTACAACAGTTAACTTGCACAAAAGGGAACCACAATGTACTTGTATAGGGTTCTTCCCATGTGACAAGAGGTCAAAACTTTGTTGGTACACTTTTATCCAAAGTGCTTTTTATTTTGCCTCATTCACACACAATCACACACACCGATGGCAGCAATCATTTATGCAGACACGATTATTTTAGAAATGTTAGACAACTTCTCTTTTCTTTTAGATGCTCCCTTCGATGATATCACAGACTGAGCATATGATAGATGAGGGTGAGAGCAGACCGGACTGTATTTATTGTCACTGTCAGTTGACACCACTAAATATGCCAATTTTATGGAAAGATGTGTCTCCTCTGGATGCAGGTTGTGACTCAGATGTGAAATACGGTTGCATAAAAAGGAATAATCACTGACACCCAGTCAGGTGAATGTGACAAGCTGCAGCACTCAGTTTGATTGTAACAGAACAAGCTCACTTTATAACTGTTTTGTGTACACTGGAAATCACTTTGACTTCTCTGAGATTTTAGACACCACCATCATTATGTATCAATAATAGTTACTGTCAGACTAAAGGTTTCTGGGTAGGATGGAAATATGATGCTTTGGGAGCGGCCCTCACCCTGGGGTGTTTCTTTCTGTACAAAACCTTCTCTTAATTTCCTTCCATTACCCCCAGACCTTCAAATTCCTCCTCAAATTATCCTCCAGTAGATCTGATTCTTTTGAGTCTCAGCAGCAGCTTGATCCCAAGGGAAGCATGCTTGTGACTAAACTGACATTCTGAATAATAGAATATGTGTTTCCTGCCCTCTTAGGAGCACGGCAATCATAGGCAAACAGTTCGAAGAGGTTCCTGGGAGGAACGTACCAGGCCCAACTGGGGATATACAACATAGGACTGAATTATTTCAATAGACAAGATCCAAAACACAATATTAATTTAACTGTGTAAAGCATATTTGCATTATTTTCATGTGCAAAACAAACAGCGCAGCAGATTTTTTCCCGCTCACTCAGATTTACATTCAGTTTGCTTATACTGTACATGGGAAGGATCATGTGTGGCATCCAGATTGTATTGAAACGTGGGGATATAGTGGAAATATATTTAATCCAAGACAATATTCTCCTTCGGGTGACGATAAAAGCAACCATGATCCTCGAATCCTGATATTTTAACATTTGAGGTACCTGAATTTGTTGAATGGATGATCAATTTAAACAGAAATACTAAACCTTTTAAAATTACGTGTTAACCGGGACAAATGGGCAGCATTCGTATATTTCTGTAAGTGGCTGGAAGAGGGGAGCCTTGTTGTCATCAATCAATCAATCAAACTTTATTTATATAGCACCTTTCAAACAAGTCAAATGCAATTCAAAGTGCTGTACAGACGATTGACAAAAATGTGTCTTAATGAGTGTTAAAAATGGATTTAGAGACTAATGCACACCAAAACAACCAAGATAAAAGTTCATTGAATAAGAAAGCAATAAAAGATGGGTATTTAAGATAATAAAAGATAAATAAAATACAAGGAAATAAAAATAACAATTCAAATAAATAAAAAAAAATTATGAAACTACACATAATAAACAGATTGAATTAAAATAAATAAAATAAAATGTTGATTAAATAAAATAGAGTAAAATAAACACTATAATGATGATGATAAATAAAATAAGTATAAACAATAAAAAACATAAAATTATAAAACACTACATAAAAGCCAGACTAAATAGATGGGTTTTTAGTTTACGTTTAAGAATATACATTTTTTGTCATGATGACGGACAGAAAACTGCACGCTAACAGTGGTGGGAGTGTAGCAGCGTCTGGGTCTCTGGTGTACAGTATATGTTTTACAACATGGTGTAAATCTGATGAACTGGGAAACTAAAAAAACTACTGTGAATTAATTTTTAATTAGTCCCCTGAACAGTTTAAAGCCGTTTCCTTTGGTGCTGACTGAATTAAAGTGCATTCATCTCGGCTATTACAGAGCACTCAAAACCATTATCTCATTGTTTATAGGCAATTACTGTACATCTCACCAATTGAATAAACAGAGGAGTGCTGAAAGGGCGAGGCTTGTTTTTCCAATGAAGCCACTCAGACTCAAATTATTACTCTCAAGATGATGCAGAGTGCTTTGAATTAAAAAGTATTCATAAGATGCACTCAGTCACAGCCAATCTTCACTGTTTACTTCATTCATTTGTTTAGCTGTTCAGATGAGAACACTACCTAATACTGCCTGTGTCTGCTGGTGCTGGAGATTATCATTGTGTTGAGGTTTGAATGACAGTCTAGTGAGGTTACTGAACTGTGTGTGTGTGTGTCCTGGAAGTGACCGAGTTGTAAGAGGTGTGTTGACATGTTTGACAGTGTAGCATTATCGTCTTCCTGCTCCCACTGTTTGACTGTCAACAGGAATGTTTGGCCACTAGCCACGCAGTAACTGCCAAAACACAAAAACACACGGATACTCACACAGGTTGCTCCATTTATACTTTTGATAACCCTCATTGACCAATTTCCCATGTCCTTAACCATAAGCTTGAACCTTAGCCTAATTTTGACTTTAACCCTTAAAACCAAATCTTAAAGAATAATTCCAGTTCATTTTTAAACTTCTTATTTTATGTAAGTTTTGGCAATCATTCCTCTATATATAATATAATGTAATGTTTATAAATAAAGAATAATGTTATCATAAGTGATGGAAATGATGGCCGAAAAGATGAAAAACTAGATCCTAGCTGGAACAGGAATTGCAGCCCTATAAAGAAGTGCGGACCTGACCTCACATTCCAAGAATGTCATCGCTCTCAAAGTCGGAAATTCAGTTTGGACACAAACAAGTACAATGCAGACACACTGACACACAGACACAGAGTCTACTTTTATATCTTCCTAACAGGGCAAGTGACTTCATTACTGACCCTGGTGTTTCCGTTTTCTAAGATTCAGGTCAGGCTCTTGTTTTTTGTCGTCTTCCCTCCTGGCTCCACAATCTGGAGAGTTTCTGCACCGACACTGAACAATTTATAAAACCAAACAGTTAAAGGGACTCTACCAAAAACAAAGCCAGTAACCAGTCTGTGGTAATCAGTTAGTTTATACACTGTATAATGTTTTAAGATTTTAAGATGTTCATGTTCAGTATTGTACCAATTAGATATGCAAATGACAATTACTAAGTGATCTGACTGGCTGTAATCTGTAACATGTGGAACCAGTCCTGTTTCTCTAGCTGTTTCAGTAGCAGAGGTGCTGATTCTGAAGACTCCAGACTTGAAATGTTTTGGAAAATGAGTTGTCACAATGCAGGCTGGTCTCATACACCTTTTGTAGCTATACCATGTAATCGTGAACCAGGAAGTATAAAGAGTGACAAATGCTGCGTAGAGAAGAGGTCGGGGTGGGTCAAACAAACACCGGACTTTCACCCAGGGAGACCGGCGTTCATGCCCCGTGCAAAACCAGAAGTCAACGTTGATTTATTTGTCATGTAACTTCCGTACTTAATTTACGCCACTTCCGAAGTTATTTTAAACAAAACTACGTTCTTTTAAAACGCGTTCTCATCCCAACTCGTCACATACTGATGCTTTGTCAGACCCCTCTGCGTCACTCTTTTCAGTCGCAGTAATGCTTAATGTTGTGAAGTAAACAAAAACATGTGCTTAGGTTCAGGCAATAAAACCACTATAGTTAGGTTTAGGAAAGAACTACATGATTGGGCTTAAAACTACTACACTTGTACAGTGAAAATGACACTGAACGTTGTGAACACGGGACACAAACGAACAGCTGATTGTAGAGCTGAAACGAATGCTTCGAAGCTTTGAACACAGACGGCCGTGACAAAGCGTTGGTATTTGACACCATGGGAATGAGAATGGGCTACTTTTCCTAAACCTAACCAAGTACTTTTGTTGCCTAAACCTAACCAAGTTCCTGTGAAGACCGAAGTTTGTTTTGCAAAGACTGCACGATGTCTGCCTCTCCTTCACTGTCAATGGAAGAACTCCATGTGTGGAGTCTGGATGACACCTCACAAGTTACTGCACCGTCATAACTTAGTGTCACATAACTTCAACTCAACCTTATCAAACCACAAATTCAAAGATTTTGACTTCATATCTTGTGTGTCATATCTCATATTATGTTATTTACTGTTCCTGGTTGCTCTGGGAGTTTTAGTCTGCGCAGGTCGAGTTGTGATAGTCAGAGTTAAGTTACCTAGACCAGGACCACAAGAGCCAAATGCCTGAACAACGGGGGAAATGAAGCAGGCAAGTGAAAGGGAGAGACAGACGGAGAGAGATGTATTGTATGTGTGTGTGTGTGTGTGTGTGGAATTGTGTCCTGTAGCGTGCTACATGTAGAGTAGAGATAGTGTATATGAGAGTGAAAACATCTGTGTTTGTGATATGTTAGAGAGAAAGTGTGTTTGTGTGTGTGTACACTGTATATATGTGTGTGTGTGTGTGCTGACAACTAGCATGACGTCTGCATGGCTGCCTTGACCTAATCTCCTCTGGCAGCAGATCAGACGCTGCTGTGTTGCACCGGACGGTACGAACAGAACAGGTTGATATAGGCCTCCATTGTACATGCGCACACACACACACACACACACACACACACACACACACACACACACACACACACACACAAACACAAACAAACACACACACACACACACACACACATCCCTAATTCTCAATCCCTAATAAACCTCTTGAACCACTTTCCAGCTGTGAACTGTAACCTTCAGTTACACTACGTCCCTGCACAACTGCACTTTAATAAAAAACATTCTCTAATTTTTTCCCAGAGAAATACAGAACAGTTTGGCAAATAATCTCGTTAAAACATGCAAGACTGCACAGACAGAGTGATGGAAAGAAATTATGTCAAGAAAGCAGAAATGCTGCCTGAAGAACAGCCGTCAATATTTCGAAGAGTGAGCGACAGTATAGTTTGTAAAAATGTCTTAAAGGAACAGTGTGTAACAATAAGGGGGATACACACCGGCTCTGCTCCAGATGACCTACGCTACTCTTACAACAACTGGCTCTAGAGAGTGCAAATTAGCGTTTTTGCATCGGGTCTCTTAGGAGAGACACAAGAAACACAACACCAACAGAGAGTTGCGTGCATGTTGCCATCGCATGCAAACGCTGCATGATAAACATCTGTAATTGACAGAACAAACCACATTTCTGGTAACAGGATGGACAAAGATAACACAAGTGATGTTTGCGACACGCTGGGGAACAAACCCATGTCACTCTGTGTTAGTCATATTGCTTAGGTAAATGAGGACCGACTGCGTGTCCTTGACGAGACATGACACCCCAAACTTCCCCCCTGTAGCTGATGGACAGAGTGTAGTTATACTGGTGTCTGAGCTAACTGATAGATTGATGTGAGCACAAAGCCAGAAACACACACTGAGAGCAGTGATAAGCAGTGATTGGCAGTGGTTTTGTCACTGGCATGTGGCCCCACTGTTTTATCTAACGAGGAAGTGATGTCGCTCTGTGGTGCTCAGCTCAGTGGTGACAGATGTGATCGCTATATCTCTGATAGTGGAGCGCTGTGACTGCAGGGTGAAGCAGAGAGATAATACATTTTGTTTGTCTTTACTTCACACTTTGACTTGTGTTTTATGCTCCAAATGTTCATTCTCAGAAAGTTACTCTGGTTAAAAACATCAAATTGAAGGTAAAAAGTATCTTAATACATTTACTCAAGTACTGTACTTAAATCTAAAGGTACTGTACTGATATACTTCATCCACTGGTTATAATGAAACTTAAACCTCAAATTGACAGACACTGGCAGGAATATACCTCACTACACTGAAAATTATTTTTCTTAGGAAATTCAATTCAAATGTCAGTAATGATGCATTTTGAAATGAAAATTGTATTTCTTGATTATATCCTGATTGTCATACATCATGCACACACAAATACAAACTGAAATGTCAACTGGATGAATTTGTTTAGATGCCAAATGCAGCCGTTGCCACTGAAATACCTGAATGTGAAACATTTAAGGTAAAGACAATAAACCAAATAAACCTCTAACAGTCAAATATCTCTGTACCTTGGTGCTGATGTGTGTGATAACAGATTACACCAGAGATGTGACTACGGCTGTACAGAATAGTTTGAAGCTTTGAAGCTATTCATTCTGTTTAAACCTAGTATTTCTGCACAGTTGCAAATGAAGATTAGGCTACACTAATCAGTGTTTCCCCTACAGTATATCCATTCTACAGCGGCGCACCACAGAATTATGAGCGCCAATGCTAAAATTTCACACAATCATATCCTCTGCTCTCGCTGAGCCTCTCCACAGACACTCAATGTAATCATTTCCAAAATCCACAACATGTTTTTACCAACGAAATATTCTGCTTCAATCCATATTTGTTGGCATTTAGCCTTTCAAACACAACATTTTCACTGCAGTCAAAAACTGGTTTGCTCTCCTGATTGACACACACAAAGGGAGGCATGCATTGACGAGTTATATTCATTAAAGAAAGTTGATTTAATAAAAAAAAAAGACTCAAATTGAGGACTTTGTTTGAGGATTTTATTTTATTTTTTTAGGGTGATGACGTTATAAAATGTGACGACAGACATACAAAAACCTCAATAGAAGCTTTGAATGTTAAAAAAAGACGTTGGATACAGCCCGAGTGGTGACCCAGTTGTGGTTCAGCTTATCAACGTGGGTGTTTCCCCAACAAAGAGTTATTTGACAAGGTCAGTGTAGAAATGACCTAACTTATCCCTCACATGTGTGTGTGTGTGTTTGCGTATGTTTGTCTTTAAGACTATGGCACTGGGTCAGCTCTGTCCAAAGTCACTGTTCCACACCAGTGACTCACATTATCACAGGCTGAAGCTGTTTCCTCTACAGATCTTTAAACTCTTTTGATGTGTGGTGACAGACATCTCTGAGGCCTTTTGCTGAGACTTTTAGCCAGGAAGTGAACACTGACTCAGTGTGCCTGCCTTTTTCTTTGGAAATAGTCTAGCTTGCTGCATAGTGGGAGCTACCCAGTACACATCATGTACTGCACATTAAGACCCTTGAGGGGGTTGAGCTATTTGGGATGCTATGGTTTAGTCTGATCCCAGCCAATGTTGACAGCCTGATTGCCATGCATTTTTCTGTGTATATTCATGGTTCCCAAAGGATGATTTCTAATGTTTTTGGTAACCTGCCTGACCTTTCCTCTGGCGCCACCATTCGGTCACAAAATCAAGATTTTTTCATTTAATTGATTAAGCACATTCATGGTCCCATGGATGGACCCTTTCCATTTTGGACACTGCATGAACTTTTGTTATGCACCAACCTCAGATCTAATTGTCAGCTTTGTACTCAAGGAATCATATGGCTGCATTGCCATGACATTTATGATGTGCATTCATTGTCCTCGGAGAGAGTTCACACTATAGGCACGGCAACACATGAGCAAAATGAACACTTGCCTCCAGTTCACTTCCATTCTATGCGAGCAAAGGTCCCAAAAAACATTCACTTCCAATGGCGAAGCAAAAACATATCTTCGCATTCGCGTAGAGTTCAACTTTAGTGAACTTTCAGGTGAATACTTCCTCGGCAGGCGATGGTGATTTGCCTGAATTCGCACATGTGTGACCATGCCTTATTGCCACCATCAGATTTTCATTTGACAATGAAATTTACTAAACACTTTTGTGTTCCCCCAGAGGATAGCCGTCCATTTCTGTGATTACATAACCTTTCATTAATGCCACATTTAGGTCAAATTATATACAAAATAGATACTGGCCATATTGTCATGAAACTTTCTGTGGATATTCATGGTCCACAGAGGATGAACTTTGGTGATCTTGTGGAATTTTCCACCCCTACACCACATTTCTGATTCCATGAACTAGTGTTTAATGCTAAAGATGATGAAAAACACAGCTTCTGGTGGATGCTAGCAGGACTGAGTTGATGTGTTTATATTTCTTAATTCATGCTTTTCTGTGATAAATATTTCACTGAAATGTGTCAAAGCTGCGACATCCTGTTGGCTCTTCAGGCTGAAAAACCGCCATAGTTGTTTCACTAGAGCCGAGGAATGAAAAGAAGCTAAAACATAACATAAACTCTGGATGAAAGCGGTTCACAAGGTTTAAGAGAAAGCACATGTGGACTCATATCAGCCATATGCAAAAATATCAAGGCGGTCCAAGATGTATAAACAGAAGCTGAGCTCAGGGTGAAAAGTGAGAAGATGAGGAGTCAAACAGAAACTGAGCTGCTCTCTCTCTCTCTCTCTCTCTCTCTCTCCCTATCATACATGAATATTCAGGTCATGTTTATATGAAGGCTTACATAATGCTTATCATATGTCCTGGAATCTCTGTTTGCACTCTATGTAAGGTCTGTTAGTGCCTGTACGACATGTCACCATGTTCTGTGTTATCATACCAGATGTTAGAAAGTCTACAAATAAATCCATAAATCCAGATAATCTTCTGCTGCTTCACTATAATTGCATAAAGTCTTCCTCTCTGTGCATCTTTCTTCTATTTCTACTGTATCTCAGTCCATCGGGGCAGAACTCAATATATTAAAAGAAAAGGGTGTGACTGTATGTGTTGAGGGTGTGTTCATTCCAGGCAGTTTTGAGGGGTTTGTTTTCACAGCAAGAGGGAGTCCATTCACTTCAAATAACCAAACCAAATGCCTTAAAAACTGCAGGTCTGAGTCTTGTGACAAGAAACCGTAGTGCATTCACAGTATGTGTAGACTGAATGTAGAGCACGGCAAATAAAGACAGGAAATGAGCCTGCAACACAACGTTTAGTGGTTGAGGTGTAAAGACATCTGACAAAGGCAAGCAGGCAAAAAGAAGGACAAACTGCAGTCTTGATAGATTTCCTGTTTCTATGTCTTCATTCCTGACCGGTATGAGCACCGGAGAATGTAAATGACTGCACAAAAGAGCATTGTTAAAGTTGTAACTGCAGTCATTACAAACTCATGCTGTTCAGCCACACGTTGCTCAAACTTATCATTTAAATTCCACTTTCCAAAGATACACAAAACTGTGTAGGAAGTGATGCACAAGACGTCTACGATATTATAGTTCAATTTGATGGAACAGTCTTTGGTATGAATAATTCAGCTTTGATATGGAGCTGAGACCAGCTCATACGGATATATGATACTGTCAGACAACAGGAAGACACAATAGCAAAGGGTTGCATTTATAGATTAAATAGCTAGGATTGTCCCTTATTATCTGTTTTAATTAGGGCGGAGTATTGGCAAGAAACTGGTGATATGATACGTATCATGATACTGGGGTAAAAGTTGAATATATTGCGATACTGTAAGCGATAAATTGCGATTTAAATTTAATTTTAGGAAAACTGTTATAGTATA
Source organism: Sebastes umbrosus (assembly GCF_015220745.1). NCBI lineage: Eukaryota > Metazoa > Chordata > Actinopteri > Perciformes > Sebastidae > Sebastes > Sebastes umbrosus. The sequence continues at coordinate 31,652,254 of NC_051275.1, forward strand.
AAGAACACACCAGAAATACACCATTTTAGAATAGGCAAAAATAACACATTTATACTGCATGCAAAAAACTGCCCCAAACTGCATGTGATTATCATAAAGTGGGCATGTCTGTAAAGGGGAGACTCATTGGTACACATAGAACCCATTTTCATTCATATATCTTGAGGTCAGAGGTCAAGGGAATCCTTTTCGAAAATGGCCATGCCAGTTTTTCCTCACCAAAATTTAGCGTAACTTTGGTGCGTTATTTAACCTCCTTCACAACAAACCAGTATGACATAGTTGGTACCAATGGGTTCCTTTTCTACCTTCACACTAGCTTTAAAACTGAGCGGCCAAAATAGCGGCCAAGAGCGACGGCGGGCGGGATTTTTAAGAGGTTAAAAAAAATCAATACAGCTTTTGGAGAATCAATACAGTATTTAACAACATAATCGCAATACTCATGTGTATCAATCAATCTTACACACACAAAATGTTGTTTTCTTTTTGTTTTGTTTTGAAGGATGTTTAATTATAAAGCATTATAATTCAGCAGCCTCTCTTTCTCTCTCTCTCTCTTGCAGATACTCAGCAGAGTAAAGGGACGGCCTCTCGGCTCCAGACTGGTGAAGCTCTGTAAAGTCATTCCTGTGTTTTAGTGCGAGCATCCCTGAGGAGATTTGTGTGTCATCAGGACCTTGAGACACACACACACACATACACACACACACACACTCTGATGCCCAGCCTCTCCTTATTACAGTAGACCTGGCAGACCTCTAATCTCTAAAAGATTGATGAGGTCCTGTTCAGGCGCAGGAGGCCTGGCACAGCGTCGATAAGGCAGCTTTCATTTCACCACATTTTATCCCTCGCTCCTTCCTTTCTGCTCCTCTCTTCCTCCCTGCTGAGGGATGCGGGGGGGCTGGCTTTGAAGCGTGAGAGAGGATTACGCCACGCCCAGGCCCCTGGGCCAGAAGGACAGTGTTTTAAGGAACAGGAGCCATGAAATGCCGGGGAAATGACAGTTCTGTTTTCTTCTGTCACTCCGCGTCGGACAGCCGCATGGTAGCCGAGCGGGACGCCGGATTCGGCATGAAACTGTCAAACTGCTGGAGCTGGAATATAGTGAAACTACAGAGGGACACTCAGAGCTGAGAGTAGCTGAACACTCATCACACACCTGCACACACACACACACACACACACAGAGACACCCTCAGAGTGTTCCACACAGGACAATGTGCAACATCTCGTTCTGTGATGTGGACAGTAAGGTGGACCAGTTCTTCCAGCCCACGCTCTACATCATCGTCATCGTTCTGGGGCTGCCCACCAACTGCATGGCCCTGTGGGCTGCCTACATGCAGGTGAGGAGGACACACACGCACGCACGCACGCACGCACGCACGCACGCACGCACACACACACACACACACACACACACAAGCAACGTGTTACTCTAATATAGTGGTGTGGTTTCATACATAGTTGGGTTGGGTCCTGATAGCCAGTTTCTAGGGCTGTGCAATTAATCAAATTTCAATTACGATTTTGACTTCCAACGATTATGAAAACAAGATAATCGACATAATACGATTATTGTGCCGCATTCCGTTTCACAACAATGCTCTTGTTTTGTCTTGTGTCATAAATCCAGCGCACCCCTTACCTTTACAGCGGTGCACTTCCGTCCTGCTCAGCGGGTCAGAGACCGCTGCTCGGTGTGTGAGAATCCCCTCACAGCATAAAACATTTCCAGCTTTTCCCACAGACTGTCACCTCTCCCCGGCCGTGTTTCCTCCGTAGTGGTGCGCCGCAACCAGCTCTATGGGTCGGCTCGGAAATGAAGGTGAAGGTGGCGCTTTACAGCACCCCTCACCCGGACCTGTGCCCTCTCTCCCTGCAGGGAGGCACGGGGCTGACAGGTGGAACAGTCTTTTTTGCTTCTGAAGGTTCCTAACTGAGTGAAATGACCTGGAAGTATCTAATTCTCTAAATGCTAAGGAAAGGTGCTTAAATGCTTCCTTTATTATCTCCTTTAGCATAGGATACACCGGATCATCCTTTATGAAAGGAAAGGAGATAATGCCGCCCCAGAATTCCTTGCAGCCGCAACATTTAAATTGATGCACCATTCGGCCATTCATGAAAACAAACAACCCTATCTTGCATAGATTTAACAATTATTTTCATACAGTCATATACTAATTAGGATTCATCTTTACAAATATGAGTAGACAGTAACAACCACCTCATTTTATTTTATTACTTTATTACAAACATGTAACAAATAAGTAAAAAAAAAAAAAAAACAAGAATAACAAACAGGCTATGTGTTATTCTTGTTTAAAAAAATGAACAGTAAACATAAAGCAAACTGTCAGTAAACAAATAATCAATATAAGCCTTAGTAAATATTAGCAAAAGGAGCAGAAGGAAAGTAGCCTATAGGTACACTTAAGTGGTTCTACCCTTCTCCATAACTCAAACAGTTAACTCAATACTTATCATATAAACCTTTGTGACTGATTCAACGTGTAGTCCATGTTTAAGATAAAATAATCTTCTATGTTGAGTGTGACAGCAGCAGGAAGGAAGGACCTGCGGTGTCTCTCCTTCACACTGAAGCAGCTGTTTCTACGCCTGCATGAATAAACTATGTAAGAATGCACTGGGAGAAGATGCGCAATTTTGTAGTCCATCTTCGGAATATTGTAGTTTCACCAAAGCAGTCCCTCGTCAATAACATCCGCCGCCGTCGCATCATGATTATGGAGCCTAATGTACTGTACAAATGCAGTCGGATTCTCTGAGCACCGCAGTTGTCTTTTCCTAAGTCGTCATGAATTCTCCTTCACATCTTTCCTTGACCTCGTGACGTTTTCCATTCTGTTCGGTTCGGAAAAGACATTAGGATGTATGTTTTTGACTTTTCGATGCATCAAGATGCACCACTGTCCTGACGCCCCGATACTGACAGTCAAGACAGTCAACACACAAACATCATAGTGAACTGGATGAAATGATTAAAATCAGTAAAGTGATTCATAATTTCTATTTTTTGTGTGTGAAGTGGGGTTAACACTTACAGTAGCAGCTTCAATGTGTGGGTTAGCTGCTCTTTAAACAACAATGTTTTGTTTTCTGTAAATTACAGATGAGTCATGTAATGAGTAACTCATTACTGTTACTATAAAGTAATGGGTAACATGAGTTTCACAGATTTTCCAAGCAACGTGTCTGACATTGCTTGCTTACTTCATACAGTCAGCAGAGCACTGGGGCTGGTTTCCCATACAGTATAAAACATTTCCAGCGTTTCCCACAGACTGTCAGTTTACTTTGGCAGCAGCAGACAGAATTGTTATTGACTTTTCATTCAAGCGAGTTCACTAACTCATAAAAATGAGCGACGTTTCAACATATTGTTTTGCTTCCATCTCAGCGTTAAGGTCAACTTTCAAACTCCAACTTCCTACATTCAGTTTGAGCCCTGGACCAACCACAGCGCGACTCGGAGGAGCGCAGGTGCGCTGTGTCATAGGTGCATTATGGGCATTGTAGTTCCCAAACACCGTTCAGTGCTCGGCAGCATTAAATGCATCGCAGAGAGGCACCAGCGTTGTTAATGACAACACCTGAACTGACTCCAAAACATGAACATACTTGGCGTGCTGTTTATTTACCAGGGCAGTTCTGCCTAAATATTAACATTGTAATATCAATACTGCATGGGAAACACAGCGGTCTCCTCGTAGCTGGATTCCAATCCAAGTACTGACAAATTTAATTAGAAAAGCTTAATGGAAGCCACACAGTGGACAAGTTGAACTGCTCTCCCCGAAACATCTGTCCACATCTCTCTCTCTCTCTCATGTGTTGTGGTTGTACGTCCCTGAGTTGCAGTATATTACCAAGTGTACTCTGTTGTTTTTTAAGGCCTGGAATATGTTCATCTGTATGAGACACTAACCAACAATAATATATTCAGACCTAATCAATCACACTTTGCATTTCTTCCGTGTTTTGACATTCAGGAAGCCAAATTATTTGCAGCTGATGGAAATACACTCATCATTTGCATTTTATTTTCTGTCACATTTTAAAAGTTTGCATAAAAGGCAAACACAGAAACTGTTTGCCTCATTATCTCTTCAAAAGTACAGAAGTTGAACACTCTTAACCCTCTATGATTGCACATGTTGTTTCTGTTTTCATCCACTTTCTCCTTTAAATTTTAAATCTCCATCCCATCACTCACTCCTGCCTCCCTTCATCACATTCCTCCCTCCAGGTACGGCAACGCAATGAGCTGGGCATCTACCTGATCAACCTGTCAGTGGCCGACCTCCTCTACATCACCACTCTTCCTCTGTGGATCGACTACTTCCTACAGCACGATGACTGGATCCACGGTCAGGAGAGCTGCAAGCTGTTCGGCTTCATCTTCTACACCAACATCTACGTCAGCATCGCCTTCCTCTGCTGTATATCGCTGGACAGGTACCTGGCCGTGGCCTATCCTCTGCGCTTCGCCAAGGTTCGACGAATCAAAACAGGTATGTTGGCTTAAGGATGGCCTTTTCTTCTTAAATAATATATCCACCCTAAAAGTAATTATGTCATTACTACTTCTGATGGATGAATCTAAAATAGAACATGTATTGGGAGGAAAAGCAACTAACTTTCAGTCAGTACTTTCAAATCTGACAAATGGGTACTGCATCTCATCCTGTTTTTTGATGTATAAAGATATTGCATTTGACTATTAGTTCCCCAAACTGTGCTGCTGCTGAGCCCAAAGAGGATGTGCGTCTTCAAATCTGCCATTCCCTGACATAAAGGAAATTCAGTTTGTGTAGCGATAAGATCACTTTCATGTCAAGAAGTTTTTATGAATAACTAATTAAACGAGATTTTCTTCTAGAGTCATTACTTTTAATGTAATGATACACATCTTAAGCCCAGTTCACAAACGTGGCCCTAGACTAAACTTTTCTAGACATACAAAATGATGAAATTTAGAAAATATTTTAATTAATATAATTGGAATGGAAACTCATTTCATAAAGTACTGTATCCTCATGGATAATATTTTTGTCCTTTCAGGCCTACTGTTTGGTGAAATGAACGATGATTTAGGTTGGTACATGGTGTCACTCGTCAATTGGAAGTTAAAGACTTTCCATTAGCTGTAGTTACGCGTCGTATTCCAAGTGCACCCTATTTTCTTTCAATACAGTACAGTATTCACCCAGGCTACAGGAGTGGAAGTTACTGCAAAGTCGAATACTTCTCACTGCTCTTCTTTCCTCTCCTCTCCTGAACTTCCTGCAGCGGTCCTGGTCAGCGCCATGGTTTGGATTATTGAGATCGTGGCCAACTCTGCTCCTCTCTTCCACGACGAGCTCTTCCAGGATCGCTTCAACCACACCTTCTGCTTTGAGAAGTATCCCATGCAGGACTGGGTGGCAGGCATGAACCTCTATAGGACATTTCTGGGCTTCCTCGCTCCATGGACAGCCATGCTCGTGGCCTACCGGGGGATCCTGGCAGCGGTGCGCTGCAACGTCTCTACAGAGCGTCAGGAAAAGGCCAAAATTCAGCGCCTGGCGTTGAGTCTGATCCTGATCGTTTTGCTCTGCTTTGGACCGTACCACATCCTCCTCCTGGTGCGGAGCGTCATGTTTCTAAGGAAGCCATGTGACTGCGGCTCAGAGGAGAGCTTGTTTGCAGCGTACCATGTATCGTTGGCGCTGACCAGCCTCAACTGCGTCGCCGACCCCATTTTGTACTGTTTCGTCAACGAGGGGGCAAGGCACGACGTTGGCCGAGCTCTCTCGGCTCTACTCTCTGCAGCTTGCAACAAGGGCTCCTCTTCCTCACCATCGCATGGCGACATGCTCAACGCTGGTTCAGTGACTGTGGAAACGCCGCTGGCAACAAAGAAGCAGCCTTGTGTGTACGCTGATGGAGCCAAGACAAGCAGCTACAAGACAGAACTAGTGGCTCTGAAGGAGGAGTGTCTACAGATGACCATCCTCAGTGTCAGGAAGTGACTTCAACCTGGAGCATACTGTAAGAGGTCCAAACTGCTTAGCTCAGTGGATGGAAGAAGCTCCCAACACTGACAGGGTCTGATGGCTTCTGACCTGAAATCAGATGCATTTATGAGGCTGTAGATGTTTGGGGTAAAAGCCTCCACAAATGGCACATTAACAAGCCAGAATGGGAATGAGATTTATGAAATAGACGAGACATATTGTCTGTAGCCACGGTAGCAGTCCCTGTGCTTACACTCCAGAAAACAAAATTGTTGGGTGAACGAAAAACGTAGAGACTACTTGGTTATTGTTAGATCCTTACCACCAGTGGGGCAAAAAAATGTGGCTTGAGGGTGGCACTTGAGGACTGGTCATGTCGTGAAAATAAGGATTTATCCTTTGTATGGCAACCATTTTAGCACAGGCTTGGTTCTTTGTTGCTGATTTGGTATAACGTTTGTTACTTCATGCTGTAGTTCGTCAGCCTCTGCACAGCTGCACTGCATGCATAGTGTTAGCATGTCAACATGCTGTATCCCAGACAATGATTCAGTCATCTGCTTTAGAGGTATCCTCAGTGTGTTGGACCAGAGGAAATTTTGACCTGCTGGTGGCGCTATATGAAAAGTCAGGGGATCACCAAAGTCCTCAGGATTCAGCCTCAGTGGACCACAGATGTCGGTACCAATTGTCATCCCAATCCATCCAGTAGATGCTGAGATATTTCAGTCTGGACCACAGTGTCGGACCAACAGACCAGCTGACATCCCTACAGTCATCTCACTGGTGCGGCTAATAAGGATGCTATCAAACACCATGTGGACAACTACCCACTGTGGCAGGAGTAATTTACACTTTCTAGGAAGATGTTCTTGAATATTTAAGTAGAATTATTTAAACACACCGCGTTCTGCATGGCTGAGTATTGTTAGTGGTCTGAGAGGAATTCAGACTGCATGGAGATTGGGGTTCGTCACACAAAGGCACCACTTTGGAATATGGAAGAAGAGCAGAAGGGTAATAAAAAAGATTGTAGATTACTGTTCAATAAAACATTTTTAATGCTTGTTGGAAACCGTTTTATTAGTATTTTGAAGGAAATAATGAAGCCTTATGAAGTACCTCAGCTCGTAAAATGTGATAGCAGGAAGGCTTAGAGTAGAAGTGTCTCTGATGTTATGTGAGCAATGTTTTCTCTCTTTCATTTTTACCACAGGCAGCAAAATAATCAGAACTCAGTCCACTAAGATGACAGAGAAAACCCTAAACCAAAGCGTGCATTCAGCTAAAGTCAAATCTATCAGTTATTTCAACATTATGTTGAAAGCACTGTAGTAAAAACAGCCTTTACTGAAATAGTGTAGCTAGACAACATCTCTCAACCACCATGAATCCAAACTACATGCTTGGGCGTTGTTGACCCGATACTGTTTACATTCCTTTTTCAGAAAGACGCCTTCTAACCACTTGCACAAAAGTTTCCAGATCTTTGTTTTCCCTAAAGGTAGGATTTGTACATTCATTCTTGATTCAAGCGACACTCCTGACAGCTAACAGTTTGTCATATTAGGGAAACGAACCAAGAGACATTTGTCAGTAATGTCAAAAATGTGATTAGGAAAGTAAGAAATACTTTACTGGATATTCAAATAAAACCATCTCCAGTAGTCATCAGGGGATGTGGCAGCCTTCAAAACAGCAGTGTAACACTCAGTGGTGTAGTGGAGGGTTTACACAGGTATATGGGGTCAATGTATTCTCATACAACAGTTTGTATGATATCTCACAAAAAAGTTATTCCTCCTTTTTCGTTTGTTTTCCTACGAATGTCCAGCAACACGTGTCAATTTCCGCTCGTTACATACATAGAGTCTATTTAAAATAAACTTCCGTCTTCACAGGAAACAACTTAGTTAGGTTTAGGACAGAAAGCTACTTAGTTGACTTAGGAAACGATTGTGGTTTGGCTTAAAATAACTCTGGAAGTGGTGTTACCTAAATACAAAAGTCACATGACACAAAAATCAACACTGACTTTTGGTTTCACATAGGTAAAAGTCTGGTGTTTTTTGACCCGCCCATACATCCTGACCTCCTTTCTACACTTTTGCCGCTGATTATATTTCCTGGTTCATGATCACGTGAATTACACATAAATTAATTTCGTGGGATATACACTAAGTACAATGCATTACTTTTCATAGGTATAGCTAGGAAAGCTGTATGAGACCAGCCTGACGGGTTATAACCTCCTTTTTTTCTGGCGGTATACGGAATACCAATATCAGCCAAAAAGCCATTGGAATGGATATAGAGCAGAGTATACCCACTTCCTCCTCGGGAACCATCAACAACCACTACAACACTGATTTTTTAAAAATGATTTCCAATGGATTAGCTGCCATATTTTGCCATATATTGACTCCTTTCTGAAGTCCTCATGTTAAGTGAGAGCTGTCAGGGCCGCGAAACAAAGAAATCTTAAAAAATATCCATGTGCTGCCGCGCATATTTACCATGATTTGACATTACACTGACATAAGAGATCTTCCTTTTCCTAGTTGGCAGCTTGTTTTTTTTTACAGTAAATCCAACACAAAATGACCAAACAGCTTTCTGTGTCATTCACAACAAATGGGATCCCAAAGCTTAATGGCTGCTTTTACAACAGAGTGTTGAATACTGAACATAAAGAAAGTAGAGGTGGACACAGCTGTCAGAGCAGAGGCATCTTCAACTTATAAAATCAAGTTTGCAGCGGTCAGCTTGAACTTTAAACCTTCTCTGTTGGCTCTAATGTGCAATTCTTTCTTTCTTTTTTACTGTTTTTTGCAAATTAGTGGTAACAACATTTCAACAAATTGTCTGTTTACATACAGAATGTCCTGCTGTATGTTCAGATATATAACAAGGACAATGACCCGTGAGTGGAGTATTACGGCTGAAATAACTCCTTTCCCACGCAATGATTTCATGGTGATAGACAACAAGTGTCCATGTTGCAGTTCCGCTGGCCAACAATTACATTTTAAGGGTGAGAAATGTTTTGGAAAGTGTCTACGTGATCCCAGCAACGCTTTTTTGTTCATGTTGTCTTAGCATGAAAGCATCCCTCTACTCAGCGCAATGATGTTACGGCAGGTTTTTTGTCATTTCAGCTTGTCAGTGTTGCCTAAACGCTGCTGTGTACCACTGCTTTTGTTGTGCATCTGCATGTCAGTCTGAGAGAGGAGGTACCAGGCTTCAAAATGTGTATTTGTTCATCAACAATGTCAGTGAGAAATAAATTATGCATATGAAACCTTGCATTCTTCTGTGTTTTTTTGTTTGGCACCTACAAGTTGAAAAAGCAGCATGGAAGCAGCAGCTGGACGGAGGTGCCTTTTTAAATGGAAATGAATTGGAGGTGGACAGTTTAACGTCATATTCTGTCTTCTTTTTTTATCTATTGGATTTCCTTTTTTGTTCCCCTCATCATTTCCTTCAGTTATAGCTATAACATTGTACTGTTGCTGAAATGGCTGAGATCTGGGAACGACATCGGTAAAAAGAAGTCAGACAGTCGGATGATCAAAGTTTAGCCAAACTTATAGAGAAAACAAAAGCAAACTGTAAAACTATTAACCAAACTGTGAATATCCATGGCAGTTATAGACTGACGTCCTGGTCGCAACGACTGTGTTTATTTTAAACTTTACCAAAAAAAGTGGATAGATTATCTGACTTAACTACTGCAAACAAACTCTATCCAAAACAGACAATTCAACAATCACACATACTTCATGCAGCGATGGGTTCAGGTGTATGGAGATGTGAAAGGCAGGGTTTGAAATTCTCTCTTAAGCTCTTTTTTTTATTATATTATATTTTATACGGGTTGGATGACACGCTGTTCGACCTAGTTCATTGATCTTAAATATAACCTACAGTATAGCCTATCAGTGAGTGCTACAAATCACAGCTTTTCGACCAAGAACTCTGCATGTTCCTGCAACACTGCAAGCATCACAGTAGTGGCCAGCAGGGAGAGCAGGTCTGGGATGCTGCCAACACAAAGTCACCTTCTTCACTCTTCACTTCGTCCTGTTCTAGACTCCCAGAGCTGCACAGCTAATGAATGCCATGAAGGACATGCTGTAGGATCTGTGCATGTGAGTCTGTGTGTACGTATCTATTTGCATGTATTTAAATGAGCACACTGTGTGTGATTGTCGTGCGTTTATCTTTGACAATGTGTGTGTGTGTGTGTGTGTGTGTGTATCCTCTCCATTGTTAGCCCGTACACCAGAGGGAACATTATATTTACGACCTGTCCTCATGGGGGCGGACACATTCACGCTGTGTTATACAGGACAGGACAGGACAGCGTGTTTGTATCGAAGTGTGTGAGAGAAAAAGGAGAAAGAGCAGAGCTATAAAGAAAAGGAATCTATTTTTATAACATACAAGAATGAGCATATACATAAAAGGTAAACTGTACATGTGTGTTTTTACAGGTGTGTTACACTGCATGTGTGTGAAAGAAAAAGATGGAGAATAGGGAGTCCTCCCACAAGCCTTTATGTTCTTGGGAGGAGAGAAAGGACATAACTCTCTCTCTCTCTGAGAGAGGGAACATTGTCTCCCGCCCTCTATGCTTCACTGGTCACCTCTGCTATAGGTCTATATATAGCAGCTCACCAGAGGCCAAACTGTCATTACCAACAGCTCACCTGATTATTATGAGAGTGATTTATTATCAGGTAGGGATACAGGAACGCCTCCGGGGCAGAAAAGATGGTTGTGCTATTATTTTCATGAGATATTCAGGTTCAGTTCAAAAACAAAAGGTAAAACTGGAGCAGTTTGGCTCCATGAAGCTAATAGTAACTGAATGAGATTTATGCACTTTCCTTCCCTCACTCTTCTCTTACTGCTATGGCATACCTATAATTATTCATTCAACTGCTGCTAGTGGATACAACTAGCACAGCCAGAAAAAAAAACTGGGTGTGCATCAGAACCCCAGGGACAGACTGGGACTGAAAATCAGCCCAGGACTTTGAGATGGAGAGGTTCTTTATGCGAGTGACCAGAGGCGCGAGCGGAATCGTTTTGGCAGTTTTAACACTAATACAGCCACCCCAGCTGCCACCTCAGTATACTGTATGTATATTATATGTATATTGGAAATTCACAAGAGCAAAACTTTGATGTCCGAGTGCAAGTGATGACAGCCCCGGCCTCAAGACTACTCATGACTTTTTTTCCTGACTCCTAAATGTGTGTAGGGTTGCCAAATTCCACTCGTAGAAGTATAGAACGGCGGCAGATGGATAGTGACGGGTTGTTTTGTCTTGTTTAGTAATAGCATCTCATTTTAGTAAGGCTATAACTCAAAATGTGTTCAGATTTTTGGGTGAGCCAGCTGCCTCGGGTGGCACAGGCAAACCCTGGCAGATCTGTGGCTCCGCCAGAGGTGGATCCATCAGCAGAGTTCAATTTAACAGAGTTAATTCAGACCTGTTTCAAAGCTGATCGAGGCTTTCTTACCCAGACCTGCCCTCAGAGCAAAGCATGCTTCTATTTAACCGGCATTAACTGATTTTTTGGAGGGCAGCAGAAGCAGTCATCGGGTTAATCAATAATAAAAATGATCTTTATTTGCAGCCCTCAACAGTCTGTTTATTCTTTACAGAAGCTTTATGAGATTGCACAATAAAAAACAGATCCCTTTCTACAGGTTATAGTTGTACCATCATTGCGTCATTTACAGGAATCTAAGGAATCCTGGTTGTTCCTCTGCTTGGCTAGTTGCATGATAACACTATGAAGGTTGAGCGCACAATGGCTTTCTTATCTCTCTGCTTTAGCTTCCCTCCCCTTCGCGGTTAGAAAAATAACTAAAGATTAAGATTTTATGTAACTTTGTTCAATTGCATGAAAATTGCACCCAACTAACCCTAACTGAAATAGTAAAGGAAAGACAACATTTGCTTAGTCAAATCAAATCAAATAATTTCATTTTAAAAGGTACGGGTATAATAGTGACCTGTTTGGGTTTACAATGAAATCTAAAAATATAAGATACGCCAACAAGATTTGCTGATTTAAGTACCACCCTGCACAAAAATATCCTCAGACCTCACATGAATCCTTCATTCCTATGAAATTAACTCGATGTAGCACTCGGTGAGCTGTTTATGCCTCCTACAACTGTGACCAATGTGACCCAGAATCTGTCTTTAAGATGCACGTTATAATCTAATTAGTAACTCATTCAGCTGTATTTCCATCCGTGCAGAGGAAGCAGGTCAACAGCCCCCCCTGAACAGCCCAGACGAATGTAACACAGTAAAAATAGACTCGCGTTGCTTTTGGATGCAAAACCATGTATCGTGAACTGTGCAGGAGTCCAGAACAAAAGGCGCTAATTTCTAATTGACAAGCGTGTATGTTTTTAAATGTTATCACATGTTTGGAGAGGCGTTCAGGGTCCTTGTGGGCTTATCAAAGTCTTTTTAGCTGGAAAAAACACTGGTTTGTGTGAAATCACCAGTGAGAATCAGATTTAGATTCATACGGATTTATTGGACAACAAACATAGGATGTTGAGTCATTATACAGAGAGACGAATGGTAAGTTACTTAAATAAAAAAGCGTAATAGATCCTCTTTAATGCCCTATAAACTCCCTCTTGGCTGCCTTCACAGCTCATTATTTATCACTAACTTTTCTTATTGTTGCAGTTTTTCTTGCTTTTATTATACTCTGTATTGCATGTATAATAACAGCACTTTTATACCCTTTCCCACCAAAATTAGCGTGTATATGCAGTTTTTTTTAAACGTGGGAAAACCTGCTAAAAATAGGCGATAGACTCCAGTTCTGTTTTTTTTTTTGCTGGTGTGCCACGTTCAACGTCAAATCAGGGTTAGTAAAGAGTCGAAATGCTACGGCGGTTACTTCTTTTTTATATCTGTAAATTATTCAGTCTCTCTTCAAACTCGGTGCAGACTAATTTGGAACGATGTTTGAGCGCTGCTCGGACGGAGACGGACGGAGTTTGTGGCTGAGTAGACGAGGAAAGTGACGGAAAAGGGGCAGAAATTAGCGTGTCCACCCGGGCGTCATGTTTCCATCACTGCTGATCGGAGCCGAAGCCGATGTGACTACTGCCGAGTCATTTGTTTGGGAATGAATGCCGATTGTAACCTTTCCCACTAAAAACAAAAGCCAGATGTTAGTGGGTTTTTTGCTCAGTGGGAAAGGGGCTTTAATTGTCTTGTTGTGTTTTTTTTTTTCTAACTTCCACTTGTGGGGGAATAAAGATCTGTGTTGAACTGTTGTGAATCTAGAAAACTCATGTGCCGGAAAGCCAGTGTCACTATAACAACCAGCAGCCATGCGGTCATACCACAGCTGTGTCATAATTGCATACGTAGAGGGGTTATATGTTGATTAATTTTACATATTTAACTCTGTTTTATATGTTTGAAAACATATGTATCTAGATGTTGCCCCGTTTTTTAGTTATAAAAAACACTCACTGTCTTGTCTTGCAGTACTCACTTGGGGAACCACTGCTTTAAGTCTAACATGAGCTTTGTTAAACACAGTCATTGATAAATTCCAATCAGAGATAGTTGGGGGTAGATAAAGGATTGTTAATAATGTGAGCGGGACTTCCTGCTCTAGCCATGACTACGGTAGGAGCCATGAGAGCACATCTGGATCAGGTGAGGAGGAGCTGCCTGGACACATCAGTCTCTCCAAAGCTTCTCAATAAATTCCACCATATTTATTCAAATAATCCACAACCTCATTATTCATATCCGGAGCCACGGCTCATTTGAAAAACAAATTCATGGGAGACTGAATCACACAGAGCCTCAAGGTTCATAGTAAGTTAAAAGAGGTCAGAGAGAGAATTGCAAATGAACATCCATAAACCATGTCCTCTGAGACCTGCTGGAGCTCCTCAACTTTTATGTTCCAGGCATTTGTATTATTCTACGGGCGTGTACACTAAACACATTAACATTTGTGTCTTCATTTAGCAGTGAGTTTATTTAACATTTAGCTTGTAATACAGCTATTATAATTACCCTCTTAACTTATTCATTTTATGTTGTACAAACTTTGGTTCTACTCCTACTTCAATGATTTTTTACGTCTCCCAGAATGACTCTGAACAAGTTTCAGCTGTCCAAATTTAGTAATCAATAACCGTGATATGGGGGGGCAGTAGCTCAGTCTGTAAGGACATGGCAGCTCAAGTCCGGCATGGACCAGTCGGTACGGAGTGCGGACTGGTAGCTGGAGAGGTGCCAGTTCACCTCCTTGAGCAAGGTGCTTCCTACGCGGCAGCACAGCAGGACAACAATGACAACAATGCATGTCTGGTTCTGTGCGTGCATTTCGGGTCTATATACAATAACCAACGGAGTGAACAAATGTTATTACCCCAAGGGGATAATAAAGTAGTTCTTTATCTTCTATATTGCCAACAGCTGGTATTTTAAAGGATGTCAGTTACCAAAATTACAAGCAAGAAAGGACGATAGAAACAACAAAAAAGTCCTGTATCTGCAGGAAGAGAAGAGTTATTTCTAAAGAGTGGATGCCTCAACAGAAAAGTCCACAGCTTCAATATGTTCCTGCTGATTGCAGCTATAAACAGACCCGTGTCCATGTCAAGGTGAAACTGCTTCAGTGATTTACAGTTTTCCCTCCCAGTATTGAGCGGTGAGTCACCAAGCAGCCACGGTCTTAAAGATTCACAGGAGCTGGTGTCATGTCCTCTATCTCTGTGTGTGTGTGTCTGTGTGTGTTTCTTCCATCTTTGTGAGGACCAAGAACATTTTTAGTGGAGGAATGCTCACACTGAGCTGAGCAGTGATCAACCACGACTATTCAAGCTGTGCTGGGACTGGGAAGGAATGTGCAAATATGCCTTCAAGACAAAGATGTATCAGCACCGTGGACAAAAAGTATGTCTGTTTGAAATACTGTCCATTACCAAGTGTGTATATGCATTTATAAAACAGGTAGCTCAAATCAAGCAATCTGACTGTGATATAAAACCCACATACCACTGCTGTGACGCGTCTATCCTTTGCACTTTCAGTATGACTCCGCGTCTGAGAATAAAACGTTAGACTCATGGTTGCTTAGCGACAGAGTCACAGGGGATAACTTCCTCCAACACGAAACAGGTTGCAGATACAAAGCAGCAGAGTTAGCTGCTGAAACCTGCTACAAAAACATGAACTTCTACGGAGGAGTGGACTGAGCCGTGCCTGTCTCCAGAATAAAATCCACCTGCTAAACGGCACGCGGCGCTACGTAAAGAGGAGGCTCCACAATGTTGCAGAAATACACCAACCACTGCCTCCACATCACCACCATTCAGAAACTATCTGATGCGGGTCTGAACAGAGAGATTTTGGCCAAAAGCAGATTGGCAACCAAAACTCTGGGACCAGAGAAACATCCTCGCCACGCCAAGCAACACACCTCCACCTAACAAAAAATAGGCAAGCCGCCTAGTACAAGCAGTTATCAAAGTCATCCTACTGATGCTGGACAGTTTTCTCAGTGGTTGCACAATAAATGCCAACATAAAATAATGTTAATAAAGAGACAAATAGTGAAATCAATATAACGCTAGCCTGTGATGAAAAAAGAAATATGCTAGCTGCTATAGTGTATGTTCTATAGCAACCATCGTTCTTGCAACTGTCTTGGTATGTGCAGGCAGGAGGGCCTATTGTATTCTATTGTGAACATCATTGTTTTATTATAAAAAAAAACTATTTAAATTGTAATGTGTCTATAACTTTATATTGCCACACATGATGACCTTTTGATGACCTTCCCTTTGCGTTGGGCCGAACCCTCAGCTTACCACGGCCTGCCCTGAGCTAATGCTTAAGTAGTAGAATGTGTGAAGCCTATTTCTTTGTGTGGAAACATGTACCCATGTGCAGGCTCACATGTAGCCTATGGGTCTGTGCTGGTTATCATGTGACATGTTGTTATTTGATAAGAAGATAAGAGGTGAAGGGAAATGAAACAATGGCTGTTTCTGCTTTAGCTTCATGAAGTCATAATGTTCTGAAGTCTGACTCACGCCTGGCGTTGAACCTCCGTCATCGTCTCCTCCACCGTCTCACCGCCTCCGTAACAATCAACCTGTTAGAGAGAGAAAGAAGGCAAGGTATTATGGACTTGTGTACAGTCTGGCTCAGATATATAACGTTTAAACTGGAATACACAAAACACTTCTTTATGATGAATTAGGAAATATTTTTAAATGAAACTGAAACAAAGATGATGTGATCTTTTTATACTCTGAAACTGCAGTTTAAATTGTGTTCTCAATGATTTAAAACAGGGGTTAAAATGTTTGATATTACCTAATACGTGATTTTAACAGACACCTGCAAGCAACAAAAATACTCATTTCCAAGTATTTTTTGTGACCATGGTATACGATTATCACATAGCCCTCTAAATCAAACATTTCTAAATATCTTGGACATCCTATAAAATGCTTTAATTCCCTTAAAGAGTTTTAATTCCAGAGTAATTGTGTTTTTAAATGACTTAAATAACAATAAAGAGACAATTCAAATTAAAACCTCTAAATAGAACCACATAGAAGCACATGAAGACCCTCAGAGTTTCTTATTGTGCCTCAAATTTCTGGTGAAAGAGAAGAGGAAAAAAACACAACCCTATATACGGGAGTAAGAATGAATTCATTGTTTCTTAATGTTTGGTTTCTCGTGACATTGTTGTGTCATTATCTCATGACCCTGTGACCTGGAAAACATATTTAACATCACATGACTGTCTCGCTGTTCAATGTGTTCAATGTCTCTGTTCATAAAGAAGGATGTATGTCAAGAAACCAGCAATGTTGGTGATGTAAAAGAATATTACTGCACATATATTATATGTGTCACATTTATTAGAAGGGTACATTGCAAACTATACCAAATAAACAATGCATTCCACTCATCTACATTCAATCAAATGGTGGGAAGCAACATTAACCAGCAACGGTTTGAATCAGACACTTTTGGAGTTGAAGTCTGAGCCACTAGCTGGAAAAAAAAGTTTAGTTCAGCCAGTCTTCCTGGGGTCCGACACAGAAATCCAGAACAATTTCATACATTTTATTCATTAAAACATTGCATAGAAAAATCCCTGTACTCATATTACCTTGTATAAAAATGATGCCTCCAAATTCCATGCAGTGAGGTATACATAATTAAAACCTTAAGACACCACATACAAATAAAAACAAATAATTTAAATATCAGCATGCCAGAAAAATCCTCAACTGTTCGTTCATGCAGTTAATTACATTAGATACTCTTTTAATGCTTTCTTGAAAGTGTCTCTGGTATTTGTTTTGGTGACTTGATTTGGTAAAGAGTTCCATCATGTTATAGCTCTGTAAATAACAGTAGCTTTGAGGAGATTTGATCGCGGTCTCAGTGGTAAAAGATATCCTGAACTCGAGTGTTGCATTGAATTCCCTTTAATGTTTATATCTCATAAGTACCTCCTTCATATCGTTCTTTAAACAACTTAAACTTTACAGCAGAGGAGGAAGTGAAGAGCTACAGTCCAACACGAGACCTCCTATATTTAAGAATGAATTTAGAAAAGACTGATGGTACAAAACGGAGGTAGTAGGTTTAATGATGTTGAAACATTTATAGATAGTCTATTATTTATTTGAAACCTTTATTTATTCACACAGTAAGCAGGTATTGGGGTAATGTGGGGCCTACCACTTTTTTTTTATTTCTTTTGCGGAGATACTTGTCCTAGCTTGGCAAACACCCTTTCAAAGGGCACAGATGAGGCAAAAAGCCGACAGCAAGCTTGTACAGACGAGGGTCGATTAACTTCTGTCTCTCCCGGTATTGAAGTGGATCCTCCAATCATCTGATATTCAGCTCAGACACAAACCGCTGGACGTCCACAGTAGCGTCAGCTGTCACATTCTGTCTTCTCCTTAACTGCAACACACTGTTGTCCAGATGACGCCACAGTTTGTTACCTGAGTTACAGACATTGTTTGAGAGTGTAAGTCATCCAAAAATAAAGATGACCTGGGCTTAAAGTTCAGCTTCCTGTGATGTTGATGGTGGTTCTGATGGTGATTGGAGGGTTTGAGCAGAACTAATCATGGCGGCAGATTCAGATTTTAGCCTTTTTATTGCTTCATTGGCTTTTAATGAAAAGTCCTCTGGCTTTGAACCTAGGGTCAAGTAGTGTTGCAAGTGACCTGATGCTCATGGACTGCAGGGTGTGTAGCCTCTCTCTCAGTTGCCTTATGAGATGTTCTCCCATTTTCCTCCCTACTGCAGCTGCCATGTTTGCAATTTCTTCCTGTAAAAGCAATGCTTCTTCTCATCTGACAGCTCCACTGTGGCATGGTTAAAGGAAGACAGCAGAGAAAGGTACCCAATAACTGGTGTATTCATCAGATGTCAGTGTGTAGACTGGTTAAAGTTGCCACCCCCGCTGGCTCTCTGAGCTCCACCAGACAGTGCTGCATGTGGCAGGTGCTGTTCCAGCAGGTATGGAAGCAGGACCTCCCTTGCTGTTGCACCTGTGCAGGCTTCTCCCTTAAAATACAGAATATAATTTAACTGTCCCAGCAGCAGTAACACAAACACAATATAGCATTATCAAAAACTGTAATAAAGTCAAATAACATACCGTAGCAGTGGGGCTGCTTCTAAAATATCCCACCAGCTTTTTCTCCTTGACCCAAATGTCAGAGAGCACAGAGGTCACATGTCAAGAGCCTTTTTCACAATCCGGTTCAGTGTAGGTGCCTCACTCCCCTGCCACATCAGATTAGCGGCACCATCTGTAGCCACGCATGTAACCTTATTAGTTATTCCCCATTCCTCCATGAGGGAGGCTTCCACACACTGTGGGCCCGGGGGAATTTTAGTCCTCCTAATACAATTGAATTCAGGTTACTGCCAGGTAGGCATCCATGCTGGTGTATGTCCACATGTCGGAGGTAAGACTCACTGAAGCCACCTTCTGCACTTCAGCTTTGGCCTTCTCCTTTTATTTGTTATATTCGGCCTCCACCATGGCCTTTGTAGCCTAAAGGAAAGAAAAAAAAAACAGTGATATACTGTGTTTCCATAACTCTGCAATGAATGTGATTATAATGTTATTATTATTGAAAGAAATGATGCATATAACATAAAAAGAGTTTACTTTTTCAACAACGCTCTTCTCATTCGCTAAAACCCCGCTCCTGAAAATCACAAAACTGCTTTGCTGCTTTTTGGTTAAATATTGCAATTTGCTATATTATTTCACACCTCATTTAGTAGAATCAAACTAAACTATTTAAGGTTAAATGAGAGATCCTTTGTGACAGCTTTAGCCTGATTTATTTTCACTTTAAACTGTGTTTATTTCCCAGATTTCCTCATCCATCTTTTGACTCGGCACAGTGATCAGTCACAGTGGCAACGCATAAACAACGGGGTCAAATGTCAATACAACAACAACGCATTCACTTTTGTTTATGTAACATAAACCAACACAATTTAGTAACTACTTAAGAATTTAGACAGCTCAGAGATCAGTCATTTTTTATGAAGAGTTGTGTAAGTGTCCCTCTTCTGTCGGCGGGTCAGACCATTAGCAGTCGTGACCCGGTATAGCTTCAGTTATCTCGCGTTTACTTAAAATGTGTCCGACGCCCTTGCTAACCTCCGCAGATGTTTCCCGACAGGCCGCTGAGCTGGTGGTCTGTTCCCGAGCGGGAATCCTATTCTGATTGGTTGGCTTGAAGAGGAAATAAGAAATTGAGCCCTGAAGCGTAAAGACAGCCCACTTCCTGTTAACAGATAGTCCCCGTGGTGGTGACAGAGTCCAGCGTCAGTCCAGCTGTGTCAGCACAGAGTCTGTGAATCTGGGGCTGGGATTAGAGACCGGGAACAGAACGAGCACTGACGACTGGTCGGAGGTCTGGGGACTGACACTTGCTTTAGGAAAGGAGCTCTTTGTTGCCTGTATGGACAGAAAGGACAATTGAAGTGACCAGTAAAGCTTTCAATGTATATATGAGCATCAGAGTATTGTTTCCAGACCCACACTCACACCACAGGAGAGCGTGGGTGTGTCACTTTTCAAGGTCACATAACACCTCGTCAATGGAAACACCCATATTATTGTTGGGAACCGCTGCTGAGACACAGCTCTGCTACAAATAATCTGATTGAGGGATTTATTTAAAGATGATTATACATATTTTTGTTGGGTGAAAAAGTTCTAACTGCAGCATTCATGTGAAGCATCTCACTGTTCTGTGAGATGTCCTTTTTCAAAAGCAGTATACAGCTCTGTATGTTTTTTATGTAAGGGATAATGTACAGCGAGCCGGTCATTGTTGTGAAAGAAACCCCTTCAGTGTGATGAGAGACCTCTCTGCGGTGCGGCATCGCCCTGTCAGGGTTTCTTTTACAACAATGACTCGCTGTACATTATCCCTTACATAACAGCTCTAAAACTAACTAATTCACACAACATATCTTTGTTTGTTTAAACTGATAGTTCTAATCAGACCGTCAGATCTAAACCTGAGGATATACAAGATTCAGGGGTGCTTTTCATTACGCTGATGTGTGTCCTCGATTTCTCTCCTTGGCTCCTCTCCTCGCTTCTAGTCCTGGCACGGGAGATGCGATCGGAGGAGGCGAGGAAGAGATGCGTGGAGAGAGAAGTCGAGTCAACAGGCATTTAATTACTGAGACATCCTCTGAGCCGTCATTTTAAAGCGACGTCAATTAAATATGACGTGTGGCACAGCTACATCAGCTGTCCACTGTTGCTCCTCATCTCCTCGAGGTACATTTAAGGGATTGGAAGATCCTCAATGATGGCGAAGGGGGGAACTATTTCCAGGTCACGGGAGGAGAGAGGATGCAAGGAAGCATAAGTTAACATAATGAAAAGCAACCCCGGTCTCACTTACTATCTTCTGCTATCTTTCTGCTGTTGGGATTTGAACCTATAATAGTTCCAGGCAGCAGTGGCGGGAACCTCCAGGATGTTTTATCTCCGCAGAGCTGCGACCTTTGTTTATGAGCGGATGGTTCAGCAGGAATGTCTCCAGACTGGACCAGTGTAAACCAGTAGGCACGGAGGAGAATGTCCGAAGTAAACAGCGTTAGCTCCAGAAAACAAACAGCCTTAATCATCTGCAGCTGAGACGGGCAATAAAATCTCATCCCCATTCACTGTTTACTAACTAAATGTGCCTTCAGATGGAGCTCCAGCTATTCTCTGATCAGTGACTCGGCTGTGGTTTATTTTCTATTCAGAATTATCTAATCACTAAGCCAATAACCAGGCTTATTTTCAACAAGTGATAGGATGATATTATTGTTGTAGTTCAGTCTGCACTTCCTGTAAGTATTTTGCATTTTCAACCTTCGTAGTTTGTAGGGTGGGAAATTTAGCTTTTTTGTCCTCTTTCCAAATTCCTAAACTGTGATTTGTGAAGTGAAAATAGTAACACACTTCTATCTTATATTGCCGATACTAATTTGACCTCAGTAGAAATAAAATCATTGCTTATTAAAGTATATGTAAAACAGAGATAGCTATGCAAAACTGCCAAGAGGAGCGGCTTTATTATTGGAAAAAACACAACTTCATATTCCAATATATGTAATTTACAAATTAAGACAACTTATCCATCAAATAACTTGAAAACATACTCTTGATGGTAACGTCCTCTGTGAGTGCAGATTCTCTGCTCCATAAGAGACAAGTGTCTCATATGGAACAAACTTTCTCACGGTACCCAGACTGGACCGATGCTGAACAAACAATCTGGTGCGGTAAAAGAATATCATCTACGTGACCGCCGTGTTTACCTTCCCTCCAAAAGATGGCCGTCCAGCTGCATCACTTGTTGACATGAACAGCATTTATGTAGGGGCATTAGACTATAATCAGATTACACTTTTGATTGAACAAAATGTTCCCCTTCACTGAGGGAGAAAAGTATCATCAGATAATTTACAAATATGCAACGTGAACCGTGTGAATCCGGCTGTAGATGTTGATATTAACTCAAATTACAGTTGGTTTATCAAATTTGTATTTAACCTCTTAAGCCCCCGGGTGCTGGAAGGTGTGGTTCTCCTAGACAGACATACCCAGAATAAATCAAGAATAGCTCCACAACTACCAGGTCTATATGCATGATCTTGGTCTCTATGGATCGGTAAGACCTCAGAGAATTCATCCCCAGTGTCAGTAACATTGTGACTGTTACTATGTTTGAGTAAATTGTGATGAACCAAAGGAAAAATTTACATTTTTGAATTCATTCAGCAACTCCTCTACAACGGTTTTAGTGAGGATAGGACCAGGCGGACTCTCCATTTGGCCTCTTGGATACCCAAAGTGTGCCAAATGGGTTTTCTACCTCTTGAAAGGGAATCTGGCTATAAAATACTACTGATAGCCACTACAGGAGGCGATGTGCACACAATGGAGCCTTTGGCCATGACATTTACCTTGTGCATCATCACATTCTACCATTGTGCAACGGTATTAAATCAATAAAAAACAAATACATATTGAAAGTTATATTTATAAGTTTAATTTTGACTCCATAGAGTAGTTTTATTATAATAATGAAATATGATCAAGTAAAACGTAGATAATAACAAATAAGATCAATAACAATGTAAATTAGATAACAAAATATATCAATATAAAAACAGCCAAAAATATGATAAAGTAAAAATATAAAGGCTGATGATTTTGTAACTAAAATATTAAAATCATTGCCAAAATAACATTGTTTTTTGCAAAACACACTTGGAGTGTTGTTTTAGTAGCGTTAAGGCCTCACTTTTTTAGAAACAATTTGGAAAAAAGACCACCACAGCATTTTATGGAGTTTTTAAAGGCAGTGTTTTAACACACAACTCAACTGAACCCGGTACCGGGTCCGTCAGGTAAAAGAGGTTGATATGAAACTGTTGAAAAACGTATCCTCTAAATAACTACATGTTACATTCCTAACAGTGTTGCAGTGTTGTTCCAAGTGAGATATACTATATATACTCTGGCTGAGGGAGTTGTACACTGTATTAACACAAACAATAGCCATTATTATAGTAGTTACATCCTGTGCTTTTGTTTCTCATCTCTGCTCCTGTATGATCTTCCTGCAGCACTCTAACTCTCACATACAGTATAAGCTGTAATCTACTGTATCAGAACAAGAAAATAAATGGTATCTATCAAGGACAAGGTAATATGTTCTATTGAAAGTCAATATTAAAATAAGTTCAGTCTCTCTAATACCAATGGAATGGTTGTTCAGTTTGGATACATGAAGTGCTGAAACTTGGACAAGAGCACCATCCAGTGTATGCAGAGCACAATGACCACCTCATGTTAATCACCGTTTAACTTCATGTTCAGTCAGTTTGGATTCAGTTTCATAAGAAACTCATCCAGGGGATACAAAGTTGTAGTAGTAAAAGTACTTGAGGTAGTCGTGGTTTAGAATCAGTAACTGTATTGCAGTGATACTATATTGGTGTCGTTAGTGATCAGTACTAGTAGATGTCTGTTGCTGTATAAAGTAGTTTCTATTGCAATGACAATAATGGTCCAGTCAGGGTTCTACAACTACAGTATGCATCACAATCCTGTATAACTCAGTCACATATAGTATCATGTTGTCATTGTTTTGAAAACTCTAAAGTTAGAAGTTAAAACAATTTTTAATAAATTAGGTTAGAAAAAAATGCTACATTGAGTGAGAGTTTGGGAAATGCAGAAAATGTATTTTGTGTTGAGATGATGTCATCTCGTTAGCTTGAAACTTGATGACCTCATTATACAGTAGTGAGCGCTGCTGACACAGGTTGTGTGGCTGATCTAACCTGTTAACATGGGCGCCGAAATAAAAAGCAAGAGTTTCCACAACGCACACACGCTGCTCATACGTCCTCAGTGTGTCCCGGCCGTTAGGTGGCCGATGAAAAAACAGGAATGGTTCTATCTAGGTTTGGTTTGTCCGTTCTGGGCTACTGTAGAGACATGGCGGCCGACTCCGTGAAGACGCCCCGCTCCCTATGTAGATATAAACGTCTCGTTCTAAGGTAGCGAAAAAACACAACAATATGTAATTTATATATAATACACTAAAGAAAACATACTTATTAATATTATATTCCATTTCTGCCAATACATCCCCCTAAATGCTACACACTGGTCCTTTAAGTGCAGCTCAGCTTCTATAGTAGTAAGATTTGACTAGTATTGATAAGTGAATATCGTGTACATAGCAGCAGACCGCATCATGCACAAGTAGTGGCTGTATTTACGGGCAGGAGTTACTGTGTAAAATGATCCTGCTGACTGCAAACACAAAACCAACTCAGTTCAGCCGGCTGCTCTCATCTCCACACTGGGAACTTGTGTCTTTTTCAGATACGTCCTTTGCAAACCTCTTTGCTATATAAAAGACATTTATGTTTCCGTCCATAGACAATCCCTAATGGATTTCCAAGATGCTGCACAGCTGTGGTTGCTGGGAGATGTGTGATGTAACTATAAAGCTTCTATCCTTAAAGTCACTTTAATATCACCAACTACAATGCAACAGCCGTAATTTCAGCGTCCCTGAACAAAGAGAATAATATGAAACACACAGAAACACTGTTGACCATAATGAGCGTCAGTCTGCTGCAGCAGAACAGTGACTGTGCTGGCAGCCGGCCAGACACATGAGCTCCCCCTCTTCATCAACGACTCTCAGGAGGGAGCCATATATTTAATATGGAAATGTGTCCTATTCTTTCCAATGTCATTGTGGAATAATGGCTGTTTTACCTGTCTCTTGGCTTCCTATGCTATAATGAATCAAGTGAAACAACCCGAATCCTTGGTTGTCACAGTTCACCGCATGCTCATTCACATGAAGAGAAAGAGATTTGTATTTTGGGGGTTGAAACCCAAATGATTTAGAAGCAGGACGTTATTTATCCTTCTTTCCTCCCCATTTATTATCTCTCTCATTTATCATCTCTCTCTTTCTCTCCCACACTCACTCACATACACTTAAACACTACAATTATGCTTTAGACAACTAGCTGACGCCAGAGGGGCCAAATTACAGCAAGCTTCAATAAGTCAGTGATCATTAAAGCATTACATTAACAGTTTAAGAGATCAGGGCAGATTTGGGGAATGCCAAGAATGATCATGAACGGTAGAGAAACACAAAGGGGAGGAAAAACCTCGCTCATACATGTGCAGAGACACAGTGTGGAGAGAACAGTGTGGATTTATGCAAAAGCTCATAAAACTCCACCCAGACGTGGTGGAATGATGGGTTTTCACTTAGCCACCCCACCATCTGTCTAAAATTACCATAACACACACACTTATATACACATTGCATCAGCGATTTGTCTTTCCAGTGTTCAGTGTTGTGTATTATCCGGAGTTACCGGACCACACTGTTTGCTGAGTGTAGATTTTTAGTACCACACAGTGAAATCCACTCATCTCTATTGTACTGATACGGCAGCAACAGACAGGTCAGATCTAGAAACCTACATTAAACCCCTGAGACTCACGATCCAGACCAACTTTACTGACTTTCAGAGGCTGTAACATGTTCAGTTTTAGAGCTAGAGTGAAGGTACTGATATCATATAAAAACTAGAATGGCACTCGGAGAGCGCAGACCTCCGCCAAGGTGCCAGAGTACGATTGCACCCCCATCTCCGTTCAGCTTGTGCCATCATCCACGTGTATTTTTGTTTATGTTGAGATAAGCAAACACTTCATTCAAACTGGACAGAAACAAAATAAAACTCACCTAAACCATCGTCGTTACTCTTTTCCAACAATCACCAAATCAACAAAAGTGTGCTTTGATCAAACTCAACCGTAATTTCACCAAGTTTAATGTGAAAAAACGCTGAATCTACAGTTCCTGAATCCGGATCATGGTCCGGATCGCCACCAAAATCGAATGGATTGTTCATTGTGCCACACCCCACCCCTCCAAAAAATGTAATTCAAATCCATCGCGGACTTTTGGAGTAATCCTGATAACAGACAAACAAACCAACACCGTTGAAAACATAACCTCCTTCCTAGGCCTTCAGCCTTGGCGGGGGTAACTAGAAAGCCAAATGAATCCATTGGTACCAACCTGAGCTGCATCGCAATTAATCTTCAGGTTCCCAGCTTTCAGATGATGTACATCACTTCTATGTGACATCTACCGTTGACCCGCTCAAAAAACGGGTCTATTGTGGGTGTCAGAGGGTTAACCTAAGGGTGAGTGAGAAATGTTCTTTTAATTCATTATAATTTGTGTAATGTGACCCTTTATGATTATAGGTTGAGACGTCTTTCAACTCTGAATCATTTGCACTTTTGAGATATTGAGTGATGAAGATTGTAATCATAACTGCCCCTCCTCTGGAGTAGAATGAGGAACGCTTTCTTCTAACGACAGCTGGCACTCTGCTTCAGTACAGTAGTTTCTAAAAATACACACGCACTGATTTGGAATAGTAATTAATTCTTAAATAACATACAGTTATAATCCAGTTTCCTCGGTTGCAGTCGGGTCGTGTCGGTTTTAGTCATAAATCTTAGATGGCGACGAAGCAGGAAGACATCACATCTGTCTCCTTCCAATCTCACAGAGTGGTCGAGTCTCCTCTTCTGCATCGACTCTTCTATTGATTTCTGGGACGTATAACTGAATGAGTGCCGGTGGGAGGACAATTATGCAAAGGGTGACGTGGGAGGGGACAGACTGGACTGTGGAGAAAAGTCCTTCA
This sequence comes from Sebastes umbrosus, assembly GCF_015220745.1. Classification (NCBI taxonomy): domain Eukaryota; kingdom Metazoa; phylum Chordata; class Actinopteri; order Perciformes; family Sebastidae; genus Sebastes; species Sebastes umbrosus. Next base: position 31,679,162 of record NC_051275.1, read on the forward strand.
CTTCCACTGTTGGCAAAACCTGAACAATGAGCTTCAAGTTATGTAGAACGTTTTGGAAATGAATACTTCAATGAGGTGATTATTATAATAATGCCAACCGATATGGGATTTTTGAGGCCCGGGCGGATATTGACAATCGAACATTTTTGACATAAATCAGATGAAAACAATACTCATATGTACTCTGAAAGAGCTTTTGGTTGCTATAATTGTTCCTCCTCTCTATACTGGCCCTGCAGTGATCCCTTTTTAATATGATTATAATGAGATGTGAACTTTTCCTTTAAATTATCATAACAAATATATTAAAATGTATTTACAAAAATATATTAAACTTAATTTGTGTAAAAAGTACTTAAATTGCCGCCTATGAAACATTAGTGTACTGCATTTTTTTATGGACATCTGCAACCATACAGCATGCCAAAACCAGTATATCAACTGTCAATAGGGAAATTATACCAGTCACTGTGTAGCGTACTGTGGTTTATCCCAAATACCCAAAATAAGAGTTGTGTGCCAGACAGGAGAATAATCATGATCCTAAACCGGTCACTTTAAAATGATTGATATACGGAGAGAGAGAATATTTAAGTATTTAAACCAAAAAAATAATCAAATCAACTGGTTAATAATCAAATTATTAACATCAAAATATAGGGTTATTGTCTGCCGACGGTCCCCGGGGACCTCCGTGCCGCTGTCACCGCAGCCGCCGCCTTTGCCAGACAACAGCGGGTACAGAGCTTCAGAGAGCCGGGGACGAGAGAGAGCGAGCAGGCGGGCGGGTGTCAACTCCGTGCAGAGCACCCGAACAAAAACACAGACACATTACCGAATGCACTTCCCATGCCCAGTCCGATAGTCTGTAGATATGTAGCCTATAGATAAGATCTATTTAGATAAAATACAGTTGTACCGACAGAATATCGGATCTCAATGCATCCTCAAAGGCGGTTCACAACTGTACTTAGAGCTGTCCACTTGTGATCTGATCACCCAGGACGCATGTTAAAACCAGGTCTGAACAGGGCCGGTCTGAATATACCTGTATTCACCCTCTGTCTCTTTAAGACCCCCTCCCGAATAAAGCCCAGTCTACTCTGATTGGCTTGATAGAAACATATGGTGCACCTTTGCAAAGTTAGTTCTCAAGTTGTGGGTGATATATTCGAATGAGCCTCTATATGACAGAGGAAGGGGAGCCAAATCTGAATGGTTTGTTGAATTACATAATTTCTGATCTAAGCAGCCCACAAAAACTGACTGGGTTGTCTTATTTCACAGTACTCCAGATCCCCAAATGTATGCAAGCACTGTAAAAAGTGAATTTCACATGATATGTCCCCTTTAATGCCCAAGGAGGGTAGAAGATGAGTAATGCATTAACCTGAGGAAGCAGAATAGCAGAAGCCTGGAGAGCTGCAGGAGACTTATCTTAACTTTAAAGCTGAGTGGTCCACAGCTGCATCCGAGCAAGGTCAAAGAGATAGTTGACCAAGATTCATCCACACCTGCTCCGGGATCAGCACATTTCCAGAAGCACTTTGTTGACCAGAGAAGTAAATTCAGCCAGTTCTTGGAACAACTCAACTGACACTCAGTCTACTTTTATATTTACGTCACTGTTTTTCTTTATTTAACAAAGATGTCCAGAAACTGGATTAAACTTTTAGTGATTCTCCTTCTTTAGCCACTCTCACTTCTCTTTCTGTTCTCCTCCATGCTTCCTGTTTTTTCTCTCCCTCAGCAGCTCACAGGTGTGTCTCATTTATCTCATCACTTGCCCCGGAAAGTACGGAATAGCCCTTTTCAACCTTGCCTTTCCTGTCAAGGTTGAAAAGGGCTATTCCGTACTTTTTCTTTCCCCCTTTTCTGCTGCAACTCTCTTATTTGCCCATGTATGAATGATAAGTACCAAAAGATACATAGAAGTCAGTTACACCAGTGAAATTCAAAAGAGGATAAAAACTGAAAAACAGTAACTAGAGTAAATTATTAGTGCTGCTTTCCTAGCAGACTACCAGCAGGAGGCAGCAGAGGCCCAGCAGCAGATTTTACATCCTGAATATCCATTTAGCTGCAGACAGCCTTGACCCAGTGTTAGAGAACACCCAGAATACTGTACGTACAGTACGAAACCCTGCAGGGAAAACAGGTGTGAGCAGGTCACACCTGCTGAGGATGACCTTGTTCTGAGAGAAAACTCATTTCGCAAGACTTCACTTGAATTATCGGAGGAGAAATTAATAGTGACAAATGCTGATATAATGACCTGAAATGTTTGCTTGAATGTTTATCTCATTTTGTGCGCCAGGTGGAAGCTTCTCTGAGATTTGACGCTCCAGCTGGCTCGTGTCTCTGCTCTTCTTCTCTTTTTGCTTTTGAGTTTTGTTTTGTCACATAACTGGGAATTCCAGACTTTGGTTCCAAACTGAAAAATCCATCACTGGAAAATCACCTCTTCCTAACTGGTTCCATAAGAGTAAAACATTTGCTGTTGGCCGAACTGAAGCTTTTGCATTCAAATTATGACATAGTGGGAAAAACTGAGTTACTGCTGCAACTGTGCTTCTTCCAAGTTGCATGTGGTGTTAGGAAGGATAACTTGTGGCAACTCTGAAAGCTGCTTTAGGGTCTCTGTCCAAAGCCCAACATTAGTTTGCAGAACCAAAAACCATCTCACCAACATCTGCTCATAGCCCCAGCCTAATAAAAACTGAAGAATGCTGCTAGTCTGTGTGCTTTACTGCTTATGGGGCTACTTCACTTTTTCCATATGCTGCAGCAGCAGCTTGGACGGTCTGGACCTTCACCGCTCAGCCTCCAACTGATTTTGTCTCTGCTCCAAATGCATAAATGCATGTGTGTCCAGCTGAAACCGCGCTTCACTCTTTGCAGAGTGGCTCATACAATTAGGTGCCGGCGTCCAGGCCTTTTGTCCCTCTGAGCAGCGCCGGCTATTTGCGGTGCACAATCTGTTTCAGACTGCAGCCTGGGATCCATCTGCCTCACATTTGCCACGTATTTCCAGAGCAGGAGACTGGCTCACCGGTGCATTTCTCATGGCGATGTGAAATAGTGTGAGGAAGCTGCTCTGTGCGACTCTCTCTCGGTGTGTGTGTGTGTGTGTGTGCCTGTGTATGTGCTTGTGTGTGAGTGCGTGTGCACACAGGCAGCACAATGTCACCTTGACTACAATCTACAGGAGGCAATGAGGGCGCACCGCATCTGTACGGCACTGGACAGAGGAGGAGAGAGGGAGTAGAAGGTATTTGCGTGTCTCTCGGAGCGTGTGTGAGAATATGCCAAATGTGTGAGTGTGTATGTGTGTGTGTGTGTGTGTGAGAGAGAGAGAGAGAGAAAGACTGAGGCGGGTATAGCTCTCTCAGACAGCTCACAGTGCTGGAGGATCCCTCTTCACATCCAGGCAGAGCGACGCAGAGATGTCAGGCGCAGCACACACAGGTGGGTCACACAGCAGCTGAGGGGACAGGTGAGACAGGCCGGGTGCTCAGCTTTCATGCTTCCTCGTAGGGGCTGTTTTCAGAGTCAGAAGTGCATTATGGTCATGCAAAACTACCAAACATGTCAGATTTTTTAAAAAAAAAATGTTGTGGTGCAGGTTTAGAGGCTGAACCGGCCTGCAGGTCTGGCCTAAAGGTCATCAGTGTTGGATCAGTGTTGGTCAGGTGCTTTGGAATCAAAACTGTCATTTTTTCATTGTGGGGGAATCACAAACAACCACACATATAAACAAAAAAAAATAGATTCTTTTAAAAAAATAATGCTTTTTTTCCCACTTTTATAAAAACAATCTTTAAACTATCACCACTTTAATTCACTTGCTGATTTCTATTTAAATTGAAGCCATAGAAGGTGTGTGCGAGCTCTCCTCCTGCAGCTCCTCCAGGTGAGTGTGAGGCTCTCTCGGCCTGCTCTCAGCCTGCTACAGACCTCCACACAGCCGCAGAGGGACCTCCAGGCTCCTCTGGTTCAACCATGATTGCATTGTGCTGCGGTTGAAGCGGCTGAAGCGGAGTGAAGAGCCGCTTCAGCCGCATCCTCTCCTCTCCATCATGTGACTCCACCACCGGGCGAATATATCTGTGTCCTTTTCGTTTTGCCGGAGAAATGCAGCCTCGGCCAATCGAGTCTCGACTGAGGCGTCTCTCTCCCTCTCATGTCCTCGCTTTCTCTCTCGTGATGCCTTCACGTGACGTCGAAAAAATTGTTATGTTTGAGTTGAGCTCAAGAGATGATGTGCTTATTTGATGTAGACTTGGTTATTTGTTTTATTGTGTGCTGGAGGCCATGACATGGTTAAAGATCATTGATGTGTTGTAGTTAATCTAATTAAATGACTACTATATAGCTATTCCTAGTAAATAAAAAGAAACATGCCCAAATAGACAACACTATTCCAGGAGCAACTTTTTATGAAGTCATTTCAGGCTTTATTTCCTTTATTTCCTGTGTGCTGGAGGCCATGACATGGTTAAAGATCATTGATGTGATGTAGTGTATCTAATTAAATTACTACAATATAGCTATTCATTGCAAACAAAAAAGAAACATTCACAAATAGACAACACAGTTCCAGGAGCAACTTTTTATGAAGTCATTTCAGGCTTTATTTCTTTTATTTCCTGTGTGCTGGAGGCCACGACATGGTTAAAGATCATTGATGTGATGTAGTTTAATCTGATTAAATGACTACAACATAGCTATTCCTTGTAAATAAAAAGAAACATGGCCCAAATAGACAACACAGTTCCATGAGCAACTTTTTATTAAGTCAGGCTTTTTATTCAACTTGTTATTTGTTTTATTGTGTGCTGGAGCCACAAGGTGGTTAAAGACCATTGACGTGATGTAGTTTAATCTAATTAAATTACTACAATATAGCTATATACAGTTTGGTTCGCATTTGAGCAGGTTTTTATGTTTGAGTTGAGCTCAAGTGTGAAGTGTTTATTTGATGTAGACTTTGCAAGACTCGTTATTTGTTTTATTGTGTGCTGGGGCCCCAATAGATGTGATGTAGTTTAATCTAATTAAATGACTACAACATAGCTATTCCTTGTAAACAAAAAAGAAACATGTCCAAATAGACAACACAATTCCAGGAGCAACTTTTTATTATTTCAGGCTTTATTTCCTGACACAAAAAAACACAACAAAAACACAGACGTCTCACTTTTACATAAACGTTTTGTGAAATATGACTTTATGGGATGCACCTGAAGGCATCTTAAGGCCCTGTGACGTCAGCCGCTCCCCTGCGCTCCCTCCAGCAGCCAGTGAGAGGAGGATGCTCTGATGCTCTGATGCTCTGAACGCAAGACTGCAGCATCTTCACCGAGAGAACGAGCTGGAAGGAAAAAAAACATCTCTTTCTCTGAGTGTGATCCTCCGGAGCCTCTTCAGCCGACCCATCACCTCTCTGGGTGTCTTCATGATCCCAGCCAGGACAGGATAAGAAGAAAGAAATCAGAATAGCCTACAAATCGGATTTTTCTTTTTTTGTATTATTATTATTGCTTCAGCGACCTGTTCTTTCTTTCTTTCTTTGGTTGATTTGGCCTCTTTGTCTTTTTGTTTTTGTTGTTTTATTTCTTGTTGTGTGTCAGAGGAGCGCCTCCATCCTGCACCGCCTGACATGCTCTTTTATTATCTGGTTGCAGCGGAATGACACACATAATATCCTAGACCCGCATATCACAAAGCTTGATGGAAGAGTGACGCTCCGTTTGCACGTTTTGTTCAGTAGCCTAGATCATTCTCCATCTGCAGAGGGTTTCGGGTTTGTGTTCCCTCCTCTGACTCGATCATCCACCGCTCCGCTCCAGCGTTTCTTTCTTTCTTTCTGTTTCTGCGCAGCATCTCTTTACGCACCACGGACAAACGCGCAGCTATCCTAAGAAACAGGCGTATTTTTTTCCAATTCCCCAAATCGCTTTCGCCTTTTTCTCCAAGGACTCATCTTGTATACGGCTATACGCTGCGTAAAAAAAGAAAGGGGGGATTTAAAACGCAAAACGACAGCCCAAGCATCTCAATCTCAAGAGCAAGCTCGAGAAAATGATGGCCGGCGGAGCAGTACAGCAAAACGGGATTTTTTCAAATCCTCACCATCACAATCAACAACCACACATGGAGTCCGATCCACCGGACTCACGGAAAAGACCCCTGGAGACTCCGACGGAGGCCAGCAGCACCAAACGCACAAACACAGGAGGTAAGAGAAGAGAGCACCGACTCCGACTGGAGATGATGAAGCCTGTTCTTGTGCGTGTTTTTCGGCGAATGTTGTTGCAGAAAAAGGAGAAAGAGCAGGTTGATCTGATTCTTGACGTGCAGATTCAGAGATGTGTGTTTCAGTTACGCAGTGATAGAAATACAGAGAGGTCATTTTTTTTATCCGATTTAGAATGTGAGCGACAGTCGTTTTAGAATTTAGAATTTAGAATTAGAATTTAGAATTTAGAATTAGAATACTGATGGGCTGCAGCTTTTGGTGGAAAGGAAACAATGAGAGGGAGTGAGCTGAAGGGGGATTTGGCTGCACATCCTGGCTGTTCTTTCCTCCTTAGATCAGCCAAATAGGAGTGTTTTTTTCTTATTGCGTCTTTAAGATTTACGCGCAGCCACAGCGGCCATGCTTGAGCCAAATATAAGGATGTAAACAAGTGAGAGCCAGATCGAGCTGGTGCATGATAACAGGCTCTAACATCCTGCACGACGGATGACCTTGTGATTAATCTCACACATCAGCCACCATCGCTTCGCTTTGTGTACAATTACACCAAGCGGATAAACAACAGCATTAACTAACAGCAGGCCTGTGGCTAGCCAGAGAGACAAAAAGTATTAGCATCAAAATATACTTAAAGTACCAAAAATAAAAGTACTCATTATGCAGAATGGCTCCTTTCACAGTGTTATATTATTATTATAGAATATTATATTATATTACTGTTTTTATCAATAATTAATGAAAAATGAACACATAACAGCCAATTTTAGATACTGTGTGTACTACTGGGTGGATTAGTAGTATTAGTACTTTTATGTAAAATGTAACTAATAAAATCTAGATCTGAAGAGCAAAACTATCTCCAGCTGTCAGATGAAAGTAGTGGAGTAAAAATTACAATATTTACCTCTGAGATGTAGTGAAGTAGAAGTATAATGTAGTCGAAAATGGAAATACTCAAGTAAAGTACAAGTACCTCAAAAGTGTACTTAAGTACAGTACTTGAGTAAATGTACTTAGTTACTTTCCACCACTGCTTATTTCCAGCTGATGTTCTGTAGCCTTGGATGTCCTCACATCCGGAAGCATTTTGACCACATGATATTCACATTTCCATGTCAAATATGCTATTTTATGGTAAAAGAATACATTCTTTATGAGCTTTTTCTCCAAATAAACGTAGTCTTGCACTGTTAAGAATTTCCCAGTAAAATAACAGTAAAGAACTGGCAGCAGGGTTGCCTTTATGTTACTGTAAAATTAACATTATTATACTGTCGCTGAAATTTACAGCTTTATACTGTTAATGAAAAATACAGTTTGAAATGTTTTTTTTTATTAATTTCACAGTATTTTACAGTTAATTTACTGTTTAAAGATACATTATATAGCTGTTTTTCACCTTTCTTTTACATTATCTTACTGATTTGTTTTAATGCACTATTTAGGTTGTATTTTTTACAACATTATTTTTTGCCTAAATGAATAGACTTAGCAGGTTACAGACATAGGAATAATCACACTAAATACAATTAAAGACACTTGTTAGGAAAAAGGCTATAATAGACTTGTTGACACTTTTCCCAAAATGTCTGTCTATAGCTGAGCACATAATGAAACCAGAACAACATGTGAGTGAAGAACAATAAAGCTAATTCACTGATTTTACAATCATGTACAATGTACAAGCCTCACATGAGCAGATCAAATCCCAGAATTAAAAAAATACTGCATGAAACTGTTACTGATGATACTTTAGACAGCTGATCAGCAGTAAAGTGCTGTTTTTTAAGAATGCATTATAGTTCAGTTAAAAAACGGCCTATGAGCGTAATGTAACAGGTTTTCTTCTGTATTAACAGTAAAGCACTGTTTTTAGCAATAACAGGTTAATACTGTTGAAATCCTGCTGTAAATTAACAGCAATTGTTTACAGTGTACGTTTATTTGGAGAAAAAGCTCATAAAGAATGTATTCTTTTACTGTAAAATAGCATATTTGACATGGAAATGTGAATATCATGTGGTCAAAATGCTTCCGGATGTGAGGACATCCAAGGCTACAGAACATCAGCTGAAAATAAGCAGTGGTGGAAAGTAACTAAGTACATTTACTCAAGTAATGTACTTAAGTACAATTTTGAGATACTTGTACTTTACTTTAGTATTTCCATTTTCGACTACATTATACTTCTATACTTCACTACATCTCAGAGGTAAATATTGTAATTTTTACTTCACTACCTTCATCTGACAGCTGGAGTTAGTTTACTCTTCAGATCTAAATTGTATTAGTTTCTTTTCACATAAAAATACTAATACTACTAATCTACCCAGTAGTACACACAGTATCTAAAATTGGCTTTAATGTATTCATTTTTCATTCATTATTGATAAAAACACAGTAATATAATATTCTATAATAAAATTACACTGTGAAAGGAGCCATTCTGCATAATGAGTACTTTTATTTTTGGTACTTTATATATTTTGATGCTAATGCTACACAGCAGGCCTGTGGCGAGCCAGAGAGAACAAGGGGAACCCAGAGCAGCTCAGAGTGCGACAGTGTCTCGGTGTTATTATTGCAGCATGTCAGTGCAGCCTGTGGATTTTGCATCATGCTTTGCTGTCCTGATTTTTTTAATAACCTGCTGCTGGAAGGAAATTATTTATTTTTTTCCTCTAAATTGTCCAATCATGTTTCTTCATGTATTCTCTGGCTGGATGAGATATGGACATGTCACCATGGTAATCACCATATTTGGTTTTTGTTTACATGCTGTCATGCGCCAAGCATTCCCATCACTCAGCATTACAACCATCAGTAGCCTATCCTGGCCATGCACCCCATCATAAACATTTGGACATGCACTACACCTTTAAATGTGTTATTTACACAACAACCGAGGGCCGCCTGCACTCACTGAAGAGCTGGGGAGATGTTTTATACAGCAGCTCAAGATTTTGAGTGCACAAGACTCCCTTATAAATACAATTTGTAGATTTTAGGCGCCCTAACCGTTTAGTGCAGACTGTCAATGTGAACATAATATTATGGACGTCTGTTCCTTTAAGAGTCAAAGAGAGATATGTTATTGGTAAGATGAGACAAATAGCCCAGTATAAAGTGGGAGAGGAGTTATAGGTGTGGATAAGAAGGTCATCAAGATTCTTAAAAACAACGTATATTTTTAAAGGTGACCTGCACCTTTAATGCTAAGATTAGACTGGTATTAGTAATATTCTATGAATGAAGCTGCCGGCAGCTTCTATGTTATGCGTTTAAATTTGACTATTTTCATGTAAAACAATTTTAAAATCCTGTCAGGGAAGAAAAGTCTCTAAAACAGTGTTGAGACCTTAACAGGATGTTAAAACTCTCCACTGAAACACAGATTAATTAGTTTAGTGTATCCTTAAAAGTCGAATGACAAGTGCCTGCTGAATTATCTGAGATTCATTAAAAAAAAAAGAATATAAAATATGCAAAGAAAATGTGATTTTACAGCAGTTTTTTTCTGATCAGAGAAGAACCCTCCATCAAAGGTTTGTCAACATGGATGACATCTGATATTTACTCTACTGAGGTGTCATTATTGGCCTGATTTATCAGTCTCACATTGAAAATTGCCACAAGATTTCCCTCACGATGCTCTACGTGTTGGGTGATCTACTCATTCAGTTCAAGTGATGGTTACTGTAGTGCTTTAAGGACAGTGGCCTGTCCCTTTAAGTGCACAATGACAGGTGGCACAATTTCAGTGTGACCCATAGAGAGTCCTAAAGATCAATATGTTTTTATCTTTTTGTAGATTTTTGGCCCTTTTCAGCAATGACAGAAACGACCAGGACAGTTATTTTTCACCATTTCAGAAAACATGACAGCCGTCCTCAGGAGTAATAATTAGCCAGAGAGAGAGCGTGCGGCTGCGAGCGTTGTTTAACTGCAGATCGATGCACTCGGAGCACTAAAGGCTCCTCCTCGCTGTATGTAAAAAGCCAAGGCTCCCCCTCAGGGGACCATCCTCCTGCCTGCATAACAGTCCGACACAAATGAAAAGGTTGAGATGATGATGATGATGAGCATGGCCGGCCAGGCTTTTACTCAGGCCGCGGTGCCGTCAGGTCAACACTCCCTCAGCATCAGGCTGATGAACAAGTCTCTCCCACACGCAAACACACACACACACACACACACACACACTCCACTACAGCCCCTAAAGATAATCAGCAAAGAGGAATAACAGCTTGGTCGCAGGTCTTTTGTGAACATTTTTTGCACTGACCTTTAATTCAGTTCTGTTTTAAAAGATGTCTCTTTGTTCTAATTACAAAGAAGTTGGTCTCTATTATGACTGATATTGACAGCTTGAATCAATCAGATGAGATTAGCCTAAATTATTCTGTTATTCTATGAATAATAAGATGCAGAGAATAGCTGTATATTTTCACTGAGAGTATGGGTTTTTTTGTATTTATATTTTTAAGCTGCACTTAGGCTGCAGTTTTAAAGTTGAAGCTGATAAGAGATCATAACAATGGTTGTTTCTCTGTATGATTAGCTTACGCCACGCACCCCCCCACCCCTGTGCTTCCTCTCTCTGTAGTGGCCTTCCTGCAGCCCCTATTTGAAACTGAAGGCATTGTATTCCCTCACCAAGAAACTGAGACTCATGGTAAGAGAGACTTTGCTTTTGATCTTCTACCTTGTTTTTTTTTTTTATCTTTACTGTAACCTTCTTCAATGCAGGACTGATTCAGCAGCGACAACACAAACATGTTGTGGTCCATTAATACAGAGTGAAATCTAAATATTAGGGCTTTTCAACGACGAGGTCTGACATTTAAATAGGATTTAAAGTAACATGTATCACCCTCATATTCTACTCACGATCCAGGATAATGCATGCTGATATTGTTTATATTGTATGTGATCAGTTCCATGACATCCATTTTCATGCTTTTTTATACAAACTCAATGTTTCTTTTGTCATTATATTCAACATTACTGCACAGATGAGTTCTGATGACCTTTGACCTCATGCTAGCCATATCATCAAAACACTTGGGTTTATCACCGCTGATGTTCAAATGTTCATTCACTGATTGTGTTCAGAGTGTGATATGGGATGGCTACGGTACGCTCCGAGCAGCTGCTGTAGTTTTAACCTTTTTTCCCTTTTTCACAGGTAGATTGAAGCGTAATGTGTAGAGAGCTCTAACGGAGAGACGGACGCTTTGAAATCTGAAATATTTCTCTTCAGCAAAGCAGCATTTTTCAGATCTGTGATGTCAGTAGATATCTAGAAAAGATGGACTTTTTTTGCACTGAGCTTCTGGCAGGTTTGTGTCCAGGGTTTGTCCAAATGTGTGTTTGTGTGTGTGTGTGTGTGTGTGTGTGTGTGAGGAAGCGACATTAGAGAGAAAGAGCTGGTCAGCGGTCAGACAGTAGAGGTACAAGACGACGCACAACCACTGAGATCATAAATCACAGCTACGTCTCATAAAAGCTGAAGGTCTTAAAGATGAGAAGATCAATGAGGAGCTGCAGTAGCTGCCTCCCCCCCCCACCCTCTCTAATCCACCAACCCAAACCCGTTCTTATCTCTGCGCCTCCGCTGCCCCTCACCCCGACCCAGCAGGCCCCCCCCCTCCACATTAAAGCAATTCTGATGTCCCTCTGATCACACACACATATATGATCAGAGACGTTTAATGAGCTCATTGTTAATATTTGATTTAGTTTCAGAGGTTTAAACTTGGAGCATTTTCAAAGCCAGATTTGATCGTTGATTGGCTAAATGAGTCAAAATCCTCCAGTCAGTATCTGCTGCTGTCGGCCAATCAGGGTTCAGCGTTTTATAGACTTTTAAAATTTTAACCAAGACTACGTTTATTTGGAGTAAAAGCTCATAAAGAATGTATTCTTTTCCCGTAAAATAGCATATTTGACATGGAAAGGTGAATATCAAGTAGTCAAAATGCTTCCGGATGTGAGGACATCCAAGGCTACTGAAAATCAGCTGGAAATAAGCAGTGGTGGAAAGTAACTAAGTACATTTACTCAAGATTATTTTAAATTATATTGCAATTGCCATATGATTTGCAATATTAGAGGAAATAATATTTTTTACATTATTATTCTAAATTTCATTGAAAAACATATTAAAATGATTATGGAGTGATTTTTGTGGGGTCTGTAGAATATGATGTGTAGGCCAGGACATCTCTGCAGCACCACAATATTTAATTTAAAACCCTTTAACAAATATGGCACCATATTGCGATTTCGATCAAATTTCGATTAATGGTGCAGCCCTATTTTCATCACAGATTTTAGTCTCTTCTTGGTGGAAAACCATCTGTATGAGGCTAAAACACTGAAACTACAAACTGATATTTGTTCATGGTATAATGTACATAACCAAACCGATAGTCCAATATGTCACAGCAGCCTCTCAGTCTAATAGAAAGGACTCAGTCCATTAAAAACAAATGCAGCGTTTCAGGGTAAACTGCTTGTATAAGCCATTAAGAAGTCTTATGTAAGCACAAACAAAATATATTGGATGTTTTCTTTTTCTTTTTTTTTCGATTTTCACGTAGGTGGTCAGAATATGAACATGTGAGTGGGGACGCCTCCAGGTTTAACAGTCAGGGAAAAGTTTGCTGACCTGGACGCAGACCTTTCAGTCCTTTCATCACTTTATATCATCGTCTCTTCTCCTCTCTGCTGTCTGTAAGATATAATACGTTCATTTAGTAAATGGATGGACTGGCAAGCCGGTGTAGGGACGGAGGAGGGGTGGAGGGGGTGGGGGGTTGAAATGCCCTTGCCAAGTGACATCAGGGGACTAGCAGTACGCAGGAAGGTTTCTCTCTGTGTGTGTGTGTGTGTGTGTGTGTGTGTGTGTGTGTGTGTGTGTGTGTGTGTGTGATGACTTTGTGGTCTCTGCCCGACTTAAGTTGTAAAAAGCAGAGATGCTGTCTAATGAGGGAGATGAAGGGGTGTGTACATGATGTATGGCGCTGCAGATGGACGCACACACACATGCATGCTGTGTAGTGAGCCATGGCAGTGTGAGACGGGGCCTTTGATGCTATTGATCAGAGTGTTTTCTGTTGCTCCTGGAGCTGAGCGGAGCATCTTTTCTTTTTTTTTTCGGGGACGTCCATACAAAGGAGAGCTGCCATCCTCGCATTGATTTGGCTGTCCGGGCCGAGGAGGAAGAAGCTCCGCGTTTGGCTTTGAACGCTGGCTGAGGGGGTTGAGTCCTAAATACGACGAAGCCCGCGACAGTGTGAGCCAGAATACACAGAAATGAGGAGATTCTTTTTAAAGGAAATAATACGTCTTTTGACAAAATTGACAGAATTGTATTTTTCAGATATTTAATGTCAAGCATTATTTTTATAAAACGCAAAGAGAGCGGTACGGCTCCCACTCGTGCTTTATCCTCGGTATCTTGCAGAACACGGCGTTCTCCTCTGCGACACGCCTGTTTGTTCACTCGCGAGCCTCTCTTCCTTTTCCATTCTCTCCATCTTCCTCTCCTCCTCATCCATACTAATCATGCTCTACTTCAGACCATCACGACTGCACCCTCCTCCTCCTCCTGTCCTCCTTCACCCTCGTCCTCCCATCATTTCGTCCTCCGCCCACCCCCTTCATCAATCGCAGGCTGCCATTGACGACGCTCGCTCGGCAACCGTTTCCGAGGCTGTCGATCGATTCGCGGCCGCCGTCGGCAGGAGTGTGGTAGCTGCGACGCTCCTTCTCCTCCTCCACCCTCTCCTCTTCCTCCTGTTTTTTTTTTTTTTTTCAAGCCACTGCGTCAAAGTAAAAAAAAAAAAAGAAGCCATTGTACAGGGTGGGGTGAAGGCGCTGAGAGGTGGGAATATTCCCACAAAGGGAGGCGTGCGATTGGTGGAGCGAGACGCCGGTCACAGCTAGCCGGTCGCTGATAGGTGAGGAGAGCGGGGCGGCGATGAATATGGATAAGGGAGCGATGAAAGGGCCGATGCAGCGAGGACGACTGGAAGGGCCCCCTCCTCTGAAATAGCCTTGGTCCATGAACAATACACACCGGGTTTCACACACACACACACACACTGAAGGGAGAGAAAGGAGGCGGTTGCTTCAGTTATCTTTGTTAGCGTAGCCACCATGTCTGCTTCGATTTCTACGCAGATGCCCTGATGATGGGGATCGTTTCAGTACGGAGGCATGTGATTGGTTCTCATCTAACCTCTATTCACACTGTAGCAGGATGTTGTTCTTCTATCCGATTACTGTCGGGTTTCTATTTATGATAAATAGACGGAGGTATTACCCCGTCTATCACTAACAGGATCATTTTTCTGTTCTAATCTATTCCACATTTCTCGAATCATTAGGTGACCCGGTCTGTAAATCAATTTTGTTTTAGCTATCATGTTTTATAAATTCCATCATTTATTCCGATTTTTGCTGCAGAATGTTTTCAAATAACAGGAGCCACTTATATTTTTTCTTTAAAAATAGTTGTGCGTCATTTTCAAATTGAAATGCCCTCCATTTTAAAAACAGCCTCTCTGAGAAAATGATTGCTGGCATGAAAACAAAACCCAGTAATATATGCTTCTGCTGCTGTTCTGAGTCATCTCGATACCTTTAAGAGAGAAAAAGCTCTGTTTTAAAGAGCACATGTTTGTGATTTGGTGATACTGGTTTCAAAATGTAGATACATTTAGGAATTAAATCCCTCATCAGTTACTCCGAGCACGTCACCTGTATCTATGAAATCACAGTAAGAAGCTCCTTTTCTCATTTCTTCTCCAAATATTTGATTATTCAAAAGGCTTCATGGCGACTGCTGGTAGCTTCTGAATCTAGTGATTAAAAAATGTGAGATCCTTCTGCGCGCTGAAAGTCACCGCCTAAAATGTCAAATGTAAAATTGAATAAACGAGGTGGGAAAAGTGAAACGTTCACGCTGCAGAAGCAGAGGAGAGACCTGGTAAAGATAGAGAGATTTCCTCCTGCTCGCCTGCCTCTGAGAGCTCTCTGTGTGTTTATGAGTGACGACGGCCATCTTTCAGATCGAAGACAGCTGGTCAAAGCCTCACTGCTGGAGAGCTTTACATGTGTGTGTGTGTGTGTGTGTGTGTGTGTGTGAATGCTACCTCCCAACAAAAGAGCAGAGGACTGGAGGGGGTGTGTTAGACAAAGCCTGCCCCCCCCCTTAACTCTCCCTGCTTAGGGGAGATGAATATTTTCCAAGTCCCCAGAGCTCCGAGCCTCCATACCAGAGCCCCCGTTCATCAGCCAGGCTGTGTTCACACTGATACACCCACCCCCCCTCCTAATGTGGAATTCACATCTGACGTTTCTACACAAAACTG
Organism: Sebastes umbrosus; assembly: GCF_015220745.1. Classification (NCBI taxonomy): domain Eukaryota; kingdom Metazoa; phylum Chordata; class Actinopteri; order Perciformes; family Sebastidae; genus Sebastes; species Sebastes umbrosus. The sequence continues at coordinate 31,694,807 of NC_051275.1, forward strand.
CACAAGATTCTGGCCTGGACCGCTTGGGTTCATTTGACCCATTTTAGTTTGTAAAGACAGATTGTGATACTCTTGGAATTAAACTGCTGATCGTCCATATTTAGAGCTGATTTCTGATACATATAACATCCTATTTCAGGGGTTTCCTCAGATTTATAGTCTCGTCAAGGTGGAAACATCTCAAAAAAGAACATTCATGAAACACTGAAATACCAGCATTTCATTATTGTGCAGCTTGTGTGAATTCTAAATGAATTCTACAAAACCAACATTGTATTTACAATTTTTTATAAAAATTGCAACACGTCCAGTTCATCAGATGTGTGATAACAAGTTGTTATCTGATGTTAATACCAAACACTAGTGGTTCCTCAGTATGTTATTTACATATAACTAGTACTAAACATTCACATTTGGAAGCTGCCATTTACATCAGTGACAGAGAGATATATATATATATGTATTCCTCTCAAAGAGATAGTAATATTAGTCTGGATGATGGTGGCACAGGGAGATATCAACAATTAAAACATAAACATACAAAGTAATGACACGCACTATTAAATGTGAAACAAATACAATTTAAGTTTTAGCTTTAACAAATGTATAACTGTGAATCAGCACCATTCAGTCCATGCTCTCTATCTGCAGATATCTTTTCAGATTACGACTTCAAACCAATTAACTTTAACCCTTTAAAATCTCAGCGTACTGAGAGCCTCTATTTCTGCTATGACGAGGTGACGTTAGGTATGTTGGTCAGAGTGAAGCGTGTGAGGAAAAGTAACAGAACATGAGAAAGGATTTGTGATCTTCAGCCCCCACCGCGCCCCCCGCCCGCCCCTGCAGGCCCGTGGACACCAGATCCCAGGATTTGAGCCTCCAATCCCCCAGCATGGAGAGCCTATTCTGGGCCTGACGGGTCCGCAGGGGCCTTAGCAACAGATTGGACTGTTTACTCATCCAGTTATGTCGTTGTAGAGGACCATTTATTATTTATTGTCAACGACCTCTAAGTCTCCAAAAACCCCCCCGTCCCCTGATCCCAAAACCCTCAATCTTGACCCACAGAGACACGAACGTTAACACACACACACAGAGACACTATGATGAACTTATGATCATAACATACACAGCCGGGTGGAAAGTGGTTACTCTCTGACCTTGTCGCTTGTGCTGCTAGTTCATAACAAACTTTCTGGGCGAGGTGGTCGGCCACATTTTAAAAGGAGAGGCAGGAAAAGAGTTTTTTTTTGTCAAATCCTTTTGACGTGTAAAAGGAAATGTGTGTACTTCCTGTTGTAACTGCAGGGATTTGTGTGTGTGTGTGTTGCTTAGAGTAGTGAAAACATAGACCCTCATCACAGTATACTGTAGCTACACAGCTGCAGACATGCCTTACCTGCTCAGCACTCTAGTCAGTGGTTTGAAGTTAATCCCTCCATTTTCTAACCCAGATGTTTAATTCCTTTCTTTTTGAACCGTGTCTCAGTGTGTTGGTTTTTGTGTTGAGGTTCGATAAGACCACTGGGAAGTTGCCAGTTCAATCAGCTGGGAAAACTACGGGAGGAAAAGTATATGTTTTCCCTCCATTAGCATCGTCTTTTCTTTAAATAATTATTGATGAAAAATAAATAGAGTACAATATACTTGAAATGAATGTGACCTTATAGAGTGCTGCAGGGATGACGTATTTTTCCAAACAAGGAAGTTGGCATCGCCCTGGTTCCCTCCACAAAAAGACAATGGGACTTTTCCATTGGCTTTTTGCAGAAAATAAACTCTGTGGCAAACAAACGTTCATGATGCTGACATGTTTTGTTCAGCAAGATGATCTTCACAAATGAACACCACTTCTATGATTTTTAAAGTTTAAATGCAATTGGCAGAAGTCAAAAAGCTAACATTAGGCTATAAACAAACTACACCACAGTCGTATGACTTCACGTCACCACTACTAAATATAAATAATTCCTGCATGACGTGGCTGTTTGATTGTCTTTTTTTAGAAAGTTACAAAAATTGTCGGACACAGCCTTCGGGTGATTCCAGAGGCGTGAATATTACAAGCGTGTATGAAGGTGCAGTACCAGCAGGGGGTAACAAAACCACTTAGTTAGGTTTAGGAAAAATGTCATGATTGGCCTTAAAATAAGGACGTAAACTAAGTACAATGGAAACAACGCTATACAAGTACGGAAAACACATCACAAACGTCACTAATGTCACTAACAAAACACCGGTCTCCTGGCTGAAAGTCGTCCACCTCCCCGCCCGCCATAAGCAGTCTTTCTCCCTTTTAAATTCTACGTCACTAGCTCTGAGCGTAGCATATTTACGCGGATGCATCGACATTGCAGTCAGTACAGACTACGCCAAAAGCAAGGAAGGAATTCTTATTGCACGCTTTTGCAATATCGTGTCATTCATACGCCTTTTCATGCGAGCGGGCTGGACATTAATGTCGTTGTTGTAACCTAAAGCAACCTTTTAGGAACCGCACAAAATCATCCCCCCAGGCTTTATGACAGCTCAAGCATTAAGAAGTAATCAGTAACAAACACCACATCTGTAATTACGGTGTTTTTCTTGTTCTTACTTGGAATGAAAGTTTACATGCTCATTATGCTGTCAGCGTGAAAGAGTCGCTGCACACGGGAGGCTGAGACGCTGGAATCTTTGATGATGCTTCATATCAACAAGTGCAGAAAATAGTAGCAGAGAACAATGAGTCTGACATCATGCTGAGACAGCAGCTTCTCTCAACACACTGACGCTAGCCAGCAGTGTGCTATTACTCTTATTTTAACAGCCCAAGTAGCCATGGACCTCAGTGGGTTTGACTTTCATGCCTTTTAAAATTATTTTTTAATATTGAGCATTTGTTTACTGGATTCTTGTAAAAACAGAATTAGATTTTGACCAGAAGTTTTTCTGTTCATCTTTTTTTCTTTTTCAAAGAATAAATTATTTCAAGACATTGTTGCTCAAACACCCACGAGTGGAGAAGTTTTTCTCCATCACTTTTTAATTTGCTGAGCTGTGAGAGGGAATATGGCGTGGGTGACCTCCTATCGGATTTGGAGGTTTGAGTGTCGACACCGATGGGTCAGACGTGGCGAGCAGAGCCTCCGGCTGCTTATTATGCTCGGTTAGATTGGCATGTATGAGTATCACCTGCACCTCTGGGACGAGGGATGACACAGTGACGGGAGCATGGGGTATAATTACACATAATTAGAATTTGCAACTGTGACAGGTAGATGAATGAGACTTAGCTTTTCCGAAACTGTGTTAAAAAATGTAACCAAACTGTGCTCTTTGTGGGCGGAGGGGGGATGACACCAACGACACGAGTGGCAGGATCATTTCACTACATTATGGATTTCCCTTTGTGTTCTCCACAGTGCAGTAGATGAGGTTACAAATGGGAACAAGATGTCTCAAATAAGACAGCAGCGTCTCTCCAGAATGCAACTTTAATGTTAAAGAACTTTCATTAGTTAGGGTACAAACACATCCACTCTGTTTAATTCATCAACTTGTATATTCTATCATGTAAAGGCCTGATCTGACAGAGTACGTTTGCAGGTGGAAAACATGCAACAAAACCTTTTTGTTGCCCGATCAGACAGAGCGGTGTCAGCAGTTTGCTGCGTCTTTTTTTTTCTTTTTTTAATTGTTGCTAGGCAACCACTGAATGAGTGCTAACATTACCTTAAAGCTGCAGTGGGTAGAAATGGAGCAAATATGATTAAAAATAGTTATTTTTATAAAACGGTCGCTATATCGTGACAGTAGTGCATGAGACAGGTAATCTGAAAAACAAATCATGTGCCTCTGTGTCCTCTGGTGCTCCTAACGGCATCTGCAAGATTTCACAGACCGGAGGAAAACAAGCAGTAAGAGCTGATCTGAGGTCTGCTGTCCAGCTGCCGTCTATGAGAGCCACAAGTCAGTCACTCGCAAACTCCGATCAAACGGTCAAACTAGGCAGCGCTGATCAAATATGAATCAATATTATGCTACTGTAATACCTATTTCTCCTCTCCTCAAATGTTTTCAGAAACATCTTGTAGTGTACTGTTAACTGTAAAATGAAAACGTTTGTGACCCAGTAGCCATGTTGAGAACAGTTGAGGAAGTACAAAGCCGGAGCACAGCCAATAGGAACGCTCTCGCAATGAATATGAAAGACCTGTGATTGGTCATAGTCTTCTGTCACGGGCTAGATGTTTTAAAGCCTGAAAACAGAGCCATGAGGAGGAGCAGAAGTCTAGTTATCTCTCAGAACACTTGAATTACAATATTCTGAAAGGTTATTGTGGAATTTTAGCCCAATGATGTCAAAAACGTGTTGCCTACTGAAGCTTTAATACAAAAATGAACTGTAGGCTACCTAATAGTTAATAGTACAGTTTTAATGAATGAACGACTTACCTGAAATCTCAAGTACCGCAATAATTTCCCTCCTGTTTTTTTCTGCTCAGATCGTGGTGACTACGGTTGGTAAAGTTAGACAGCTCCAGGTATCCAGCAAAAGTCACCACGATGAGAAAAAAACGCTAATCACGCCGGCCGCTTTTTGTTTTGATTCATGTTATCATGCATTTATGTTGTGCTTTTATTTAAAGTATATTTAGACTGTGACATTTGGTGGAAAATCAAGATCAGATAAATTCATGAAGCGTTTCTAGCCTTACCAGCTTTGTAACAAACTGCTTTATAAAGTGCACACAGAGTCAAAGCATCACCTCCTTAAGAGTCTGCTAATGTGTCTTAGATGTGCAAGCCGCTCTTTAAGGTCGCATGCTATGAAACCAGCAGCATCTTTAAAAAGAGCTCAACAGAGCGATGCTGGGGCTGCTACATGTCAGAGGCTTTTAAGAGGAGCAGATGAAGCTGATAAAAGTGGAGGAATGTTGATAAAACTTCTCTGTAAACGGTATCATTCAGCGTGGTGCAGTGTGGGAGGAAGAGGCAGATAGTGCAGCGCTGTTTTTTTTTAAAGTTCATATTTATGAAAATTGAGTCATGGCAGTTATCAAACCTGCTAAAAGCTTATTTCCAAAGTGTAATTCAATCTGTGTTACATAACCCCGTTAACAAACTCCACACTGGAGATCTGCAGCGCTGTTTCTCGTGGTACGCAGGAGTTTAACGATGTATTTTTACGCCCTCCTAGTGTGGGAATCTGCCGTTTTAGAGCACGCAAATGTTCCCAAAATATTTTCTGTATGACAAATAATCAATGAACAGGATCCAAAACGTCAGGTGTTGTTCCGCAGCGTGCACAGGTTCACAGGATGTAATGATCTTTTAAAAAATAAAACCTTTTTATTGTGTAATTTGAATTGTGGATATCTTGCTCTGCGTATATAAATAATTTTTTTAATGTTTGCCATGGCAACACGTACAAGTGTTACAGACAACAGATACAAGTGATGAACATGAGTCACTCATTGCATCCTCTTATATAGATGATGAGTCATGATGCCATGTTGGTGTGTAGGCTTGTTTATGAGACGTCGGAAACAGTCTGTTTGTGGAGGGGTGTTATATGTGCGCTATCTTTTTTGTGTGTGCATGCATACGTGTGTGTGTGTGTGTGTGTGTGTGTGTGTGTGTGTTTCGTATTTACCAATTCCCCTGCCTTATTAATACAGGCTGGTTATAATTAGCTAGCCTCTATCTAAAGCAGGTCAGTCCAAGGCTCCGTACTCAAAGTGGGTCACTGCAGCACACTGAGGAGATGAGAGGGAAGATGAGGAGATGGGAGGAGAGGAGAGGAGAGGAGAGGAGAGGGAAGATGAGGAGAGGAGAGGAGAGGAGAGGAGAGGAGAGGGAAGATGAGGAGAGGAGGTTACTAGGATTGAGAGGAAAGGCGACAAGATGAGAGGGAACAAGAGGAGGGAAAAAAAGGAAAGGAAGGAAGATGAAAGAAAAGAGGAGGAGAGAAAGGTAATGAGGAGGAGACAGACAGTTTTAGGCCACAACCATGTGACACGTCTTCAAGCTTCAAAACAAAGTGCTGCTGTGAGCGTTGTTAATATCAGAGAGAGCAAGAACTTGATGAACGTCACACTACTGTTGCCACTGTGTGCAGCTCATTAGCCGGCTAGACTAAAATGAAAATGTAAAGACGGACAATAGAAAGTTACTCGCCATGCTTGCAGGTGAAAAGGCGAGGATGAGGAGCCAAATAAAGTTTGTGACGTGCCACAGTGCAGCTGAAGCTCCAGGGCCGGGCCCCAAAATATGCCACGAACATTCAAAACACAAGGTTTACAGGAGAAGCATGTCAGCTGCAAACAAACTGCTGAAATACAACAGATGAAGCACATTCAACAAGTAAGGGATAATGTACAGCGAGCCGGTCATTGTTGTGAAATAAACCCCGTCACCTCGACGCCCCAACGCATAGCGGAGGAAGTTTATTTCACAACTTGACCCGCTAGCTGTACATTATCCTGCTTATTACACAGCTACTTACTGAAGAAATCAATAATTTGACACAAAAACGGACCGCCAGAGTCCGACATCCGACTGCAACGGTCTGTTATACACAGCTGCTATAAAGACATAACGCAGTGATTGACCAATCAGAATCGAGTATTCAACAAAGCCGTGTAATAAACTGAAATATAACTTTCTTCAACTGAGATCCAGTGTAGAAAGCAGGAGGTTGTGGAGAAGACTAATATTATGAAGCTCAGTAATCTTGCCTCCAGCTAGAGTTACAGCTTGTTAGATGAGTATGTTAGTGTACAGTAGCTGCACTGCTCTGCTATGTTTTGTTATTTTGATCAGCCCTACATCTTTGTAAGGTTGGCTTCTTCACGCTTCACATCATTTATACGTCTCAAGTGGCTCTGACTGCTTCTGAGAAATATTTCCAGTACTAAAACTTCAAGGAGAGAAGGAGCATGCAGATAGAAGGATGAATAGATAGTAGGATGGTAGGACCTAAAGAGAAGGAAGAAGAAGAGGAGAAGAAGATCATTATCATGTAGGTGTTTTTATTTTGGAAACTTCCATATGGAGATCTGGTTAGTAACAAGTCCGAAGGGAAGAGAATTTAATTTGAACTGAAAACACCTCGCTCACTAATGCACATCAGGGAATTCTGATTAACACAAGATTTTAACAAAGGAGGCTAAACTTTATTTGACAAATCAAAAGAAGTGAGTTTTGTTCTCTCTCCTCTGTACATACATCCACGTCTGAGCTCCCTGCAGTTTGTACTTCATCACTAGCAGGGCTGAGGAAGGGCAGGGGAGTGTCAGGTTTCCTGTATGTGTGCTCATGCTTTGACTTGGCTGAACAATCCGAGATGAGAACAGAGCCCACCCAGTATTTAACACTCTGAACATTGTTCCACTACAATCCCCTCACACACAGCACACACGTTCGGCAGAGGATCTGAAAGAAACAACATCTACTGTGTCTCTTGAGAAACAATTAGTTGCACAACATCAAGACAAGTGTTCCAATGTCAAATACTAGTTGTCAAAGTATACTTTTTTGGAGTTAGTGTACAAGATATTTGTGTACTTTATGTGTATATATGTCTTTTGTATCTTCGTTGAGCTGTCTCACCATCATCCACAATTTATTATTTTGCGACTTTCCCAGTGTGAACACATCACGAAACCTGAATTACAGTGTAATATGGAATTAGGTCACAGCTGTAATTATTCCTAATTATGCCGCATTCATGTAACATCGAGTTACAGTAATTACAAGCTTCCGACTTGTAAGTGACGTTCAACATACAAATCATAATTACACCTGGGAAACTTGGATTTTTCTGAAAAACCTCCGATGTTTCCAATTTGGCACGTACTGTATAGTCGACTCACGAGTCGGTGAGTCACTCGCAGAGAATGAGGACGATCTCCCTGCTTTTGTTGCATCACATGACCAACCGCACAATCATTCAACAGTCTTGAGTTGAGGATCTTTTCCGTTATGATTCAAACTTCCAGCATCTCTTCACCAAATGATTATCAACCTGCAGAATAACTGAAAACTCGTGTGTGGGTGTGCAGGGTCTTTTACTAATTAAATGTATTTATAGTGAGGTGTCACAAACACCTCTGTTCCACTCTTGTTTTGCTGCAACGTAAGTGTTAAAGGGATTTAATGGGAGTTATAGCTATTAAAAGGCATTTAATAATTGGATCATTGGATCTTCCATCTGGTTATACCGAGTCTGTCCACCTCACTATCAAAGCAGGAGATTCTGATATTTTGCATTCATACAGTTCAGTGTCTCCTCCTGTCTAGCAGACGGAGAACAGCGGTGTTACAAGGTGCCTCGGCCTTGTGAGAAAGTGTGCCCCTGTAATAATAATCCTATTTTAATCTGCCTCCTGAGGTTCTGTGTCCTGGATTATCAAATATGAAGAATGCTGCTGGGGAGGGAAGCTGAGAAACACTCAATCAGTGACAGTTAAAAGAGACATAACACTGCAAAACCATGTTAGAAACTATCTGTTGCAACCTCGAAAAGTAGATTGTGAGGAGAAATATACAAAAGAATAAAATCTACTATTATTCTATATTATTGCTGACATGAAAGCGACAGATTATGGAGTTATGAATCCTCATAAACTCTTTAAAACAGTCAAATCTATTAATGTGATTTTAAATACTGACTGATTAAGGCGGCATTTTTTCCTAGAAAAGCTCCATAGTCATAAATAATAATAATAATAATGAATAATAATGAAACAAATTATGATTTTGTTCAAGATTTGAGGCTTTAAAGGGCCAATTCAATGGAATGACACAAAAGAAAAAATTTCTGACTGATAGCGGTATCTGATAGTTTTGGTTTGATTTGTCGAGGTTTTGAGATATTAAAATTAAATTAAGATGCTAAACTTTACAATGCAGGTGAATGGAATTAACAATATTTGTTTATTTGCGTCTCTCTGCAATTTGGGTGGATTGAACCGTTAATATTTATATGTTATATTAGACAGTATATGCTGGGGTGGGAGAGAAATATAACCATGCAAAACATGCTCTTAATCTCTTTTTTTGCAAGATGAACCACAGCATAATGGCATTTTCTTTAGAGCGATTTTACATCTAACTGTGTTTATTTATATCAGCTTTTGGGCGACTGACTGTTTTTCAGTCTGTTAGATTCAAAAGCAGCAGAGGTCTTTAGGTGAAACAGCCCTTTAAAGGAGAAGGAATGAGGTGCTATTCTTTATTTGACCTACAGCTTGTTGATATCATCGCCATGGTAACAAAGGCACGTCTGCTTCAGGAGGGATTTGTTCTTATTTACCTAGTCCTGCACACACACACAAATCTCTGACACATCGCCTCCATATCTGTTATTGTATGTGATTCTGTACCGACGGGCCGGTCAGAGGTTCTTCCTGAAAGAGACAGTGGGAGGAAGAGATCTGCTGAGGTTCAGTTAGTTCTCTCTCTCTCTCTTTCTCTCTCTCTCTCTCTCTCTCTCTCTCTCTCTCTCTCTCTCTCTCTGTCATTGCATTGTCAAAGAAGCAGCAGGCTACAACCAAAAGGTTGCAGGTTCTTGCTTCAGGTCAACGTGTCACTGAGTGAAGTCACTGAAAGTGTAGTCGCTCTGACTGAACCCGCAAGATGATTCAAATGTGCTTTGACCCTTCGGTTTATCTCCCTTTCGGCTTCAGTGCGTAATTTTTCACAAAAGCAGTGAAGCTGTTTCTTCTCCGTTCTAGTGAGAGTCTGGCAAATTACAAAAAAGACAAACATCAACTTGAGAATATCAGATGTTATTAAGTCAGTCGACACACTTGTAATTGAGTTTGTTTTCAGTTCAGATGCAAATACAACAGAGAGCCACTGGAGGTTTTTAGCTAAAGCTTTTCATTTTGGTGTCTCCAACTGACATCAAGATTCATCGAGGCTAAATCGTTTTACTTCAGTAAACTGCACAGAACACGCTCAGGTTAACTCACCTGGATGGTTTGTACAGTATGAGCTGCAGTTGCTGTTTTGGCTACTGATGCTCACAATCCAACGAATTCTAACGGTTCGTATGAAATGTTACGAAAAAGTTATCCCTCCTTTTTCATGCGTTTTCCTATGAATGTCCAGCAACATGTGTCAATTTCCGCTCGTTACATACATACAGTCTTTTCAAAATAAACTTCACAGGAAAAACAACTTCCTTAGGTTTAGGAAAAGATTGTGGTTTGGCTTAAAATAACTCTGGAAGTCACGTTACTTTAGTATGTAAGTTACGTGACAAATAAATCTTATTTCTGGTTTCACACGGGACACAAACACCAGTCTCCAGGGCGAAAGTCTGGTGTTTTTTAACCCATCAATCCACCCCTACCTCTTCCCTACGCGGCATTCGCCACTCTTTATATTTCCTGGTTGACAACTACGTGGATTACAGATATATACGGATTACAGCGCATTACTTTTCGTGGGTATAGCTATGAACAGCGTATGAGACCAGCCTGCACAATCCAGTTATTTCTTTGAGAGTCCGTAATGACCATCAAAAACTAGAAATCAACTCATAAGGTGCAGCAAGCTGTGAATATGTGGTTTTCCTGTAGTGCTGATGATGCAGGATGACATCGCCAAAACTGCCTTGATGCACCTCTTTTTAATTAGTCAGATGAAACAAGTGTGAAAGTGACCTACGTTTCGTATCTGGTATTTCTTGGAGAGGAAGAAATAGAGAAAGAGAGAAGAGAACGGTGAACTTTTTGTCTGTAAAATTTTATTTGGTCAAAGTTGAATGAAATTTCTGGCACTTTTTTAAAGGAACAACGGCTGCTGTCTTCTGTTTATCCTCCATCAGGCTGATTAGACAAAACTGACTGCAGCTTCAGCTTGTGAAGACACTGAAAGACATCTTTATCCCATCAGGGCAAATATCTGAGCTCAGTGCTGAAAACAGTCAACACAAGTCCACATGAATCAGACGACATCTTCCTTTCATATCCAGAGTTTACACTCGATGCAGGTGCAGCTCCGTGTTAGCAGGACGCAAATATCAGAATCTGCTTTGTGTTTGTTTGTGTGGGCTGATCCGCACATGTTAATAAGTGCATGTGTGTGTGTGTGTCGTGGCGGGCATGTGGTGTTATGCCTTCGCGAGGCGTCGCATCCACAAGCGTTGAATCTGATTAGCTTTAATAACAAAAGCGACGAGCAGCGTGCTCCTCAGCCTCCTCCCCCTCACGCCGAGGCGGTGACGAGGACCAGATTCCTCGGGCCCGACGCTGAAATTAGATCAGACCAATCTGGAGAGAGTGTTTAGAGGCTCGCACAAATGGACGCGCAGAGAAAGGGGAGAGATAACGGAATCATCAGATTATGGAAATAATTAGTTGTCATGGATATCAGTCATCGTTTGATGTGATTGGATGGATTTATGCAGCTTGAGGAAGCTTTGGATGGTCGGTGGAGAGGGAGCAGAGGCGGGGGGAGACGGATAGGAAGACAAATGATTGTGCTTTGGCGTAGTGATGCGGCACCGGCTCGCATCTGTTCTGTCAGACTGTGATTACTGACAAACACTTTGCTTCCGCTTCACAGTTTCCACTTATCCAAACAAGATGATCCCTGTGTTGGATGACAGATTGTTTTTTCTGCATTTTACTTTTACTCCAACAAAATTGGCATAAATGCAGGAAAATATAGAAACAAACGGCCGGCATGAGGGCAAAGGGTCAAACAGACTAATAATGCATTCATTGTTCTTTTCCAGCTGTATTTGAAGTAAAACCAACAAAAAGTGCAGTAGCTCTCTCTGACTTCCTGTTTCCTGTTTTCTGCTACAGAGGAAGGCGAGTACTTCCTGAAGGTTTTGATTCCCAGCTATGCGGCGGGTTCTATCATCGGTAAGGGAGGTCAGACCATCGTCCAGCTGCAGAAAGAGACCGGAGCCACCATCAAACTGTCCAAATCCAAAGACTTCTACCCAGGTAAGACACCACCACCACCACTGCTGCTGCTTTAATGGATGGATGGATGGATGATAGGTGATGGGAAAGTAAAGGAAAACTTCATCTTTAGATACTTTTACACTGTTAATTTACAGGTTTTCAGTTGTTTAGGCATCCTCAAAAAATAAATAATGGTGCTTTCTAATGCATATAACATCATTTATAAGATTCAGACCAATGCAATTATGTTTTTTGCACCTAGCTTACCTCAACATGATGAACATTTTGTCATTTTCATTTGTCCAGTTACACACACAAATAACAAAATGTGCAATCAAATATCAAGATGCATCACCAATACCTTTTCTAACAGTGTTGAAGTGTTATAAGGTGGACTTTTGCTTCATCAGCAGAACAATAAATATAGATTTGCACAGTGACAGATGCATGAATGGGTCATTGATGGATGGATGGATGGATGGATGGATGGATGGATGGATGGATAGAGAGGTATGCAGAATATCTATCTATCCATTTGCCTGACCTTGCAGGAAGTGCATGATGGAGGGAGTGCATCAGGATGAATAGATGGATCAGTGCAAAGTGTTTTGACACATTAAGGAAACATTTCATTATCTCAGTCTTCATCCATCAGTTTGTCATCATGTTAAAACACACATAGGCTCAGATATATAAACACACACACATAGATAGACACACAGTAACGCGCTGTCAGAGAGTTTTACTGCTGAGTGGCATCTCTGCTTGTTGTTATGCACTGACATTGAGAATTAGAGCCTCATTTCAACACTGTGGGATAGATTTATGGATTTATAATAGCTATGTTGTCCCTGTGTGTGTGTGTGCTTGTACTGTACAGCTATATTTGTGAGGACCGATTTGAGTCTTAGACCTTCAGAGTGAGGACATTTTTAGAAAGAGAGCACATTTGGGTCGGTCCTCACTTCGTCAAAAGACCTGTTTGAGGGTTCAGACTTGGTTTTAAAGAGGACATGTCATGCTTCAGGCTCATACTTGTAATTTGGGTTTCTACTAGAACATGTTTACATGCCTTAATATGCCTTAATTTTCTCACAAAGTCCAGTCTGCTCTGATTGGCTTGAGAGAAAAATATGGGGCACCGTGGTAATGGTATTTCTCAAGCTGTGTGCGGTATATTCTGATAAAACTGTATGTGGTAAAGGAAGGGGAGCCAGATCTGAATGGCTTGTTGAATCACATGTTTTCTGCACATGCAGCCCACAAAAAACTGACTGGGTTGTCTTATTTCACAGTTTGTGGGTTGGTAGGCACTCCAGATACCCAAATGGATGTGACCAAGCACTGAAAAAGGGAGGTTTTCATGATATGTCCCCTTTAAGGTTCAGGTTAGAATTAGGTTTAGGCTTAGATTAGGGTAAGGGTTAAGGTGTTAGGCATTTAGATGTGATGGTTAAGGTTAGTGTAAGGGGCTAGGGAATGTATTATGTCAATGAGTGTCCTCACAAAGATAGAAGTACAGGGATATGTGTGTATGTGTGTATGTGTGTGTGTGTGTGGCCCTAAGTTTGTGTTGACAGAGGTTGTGAGTCCTCAGGGACGGAGGGGCCTTGACTGGGCTCACGTTGCACCCCACACCAACACACACACCAACACACACACCAGCACACACACACACAGTCCAACAGATCAGGATTACAGGATCAGAGGTGAAATTGTATTTGTCTAAACTCTTAATTCTGCCCTGGTTTGACATGTGACTGGAGCAGTGGGGAGGGGGAGGCTATGATTTGTGTGCGTGTGTGTGTGTGTGTCATCCTGCTCATACTGTCCTGCTGTGCGTCAAAGGTTTGGGTTGTTTGTTTGAGCCGTTGAAGACACGAAATAGAAAGCACCAGCATGTTGTTTTTAACTTAACATGTGGAAGTGCAGCGAATGCATCTGTGTGTTGCAGGGAGGAGGTTGGGATGGATTAGGGTTCGGCTCTTGGGCAGGTTAGAGAAAGATGGCGGTTTGGTTAAACACTGAAAAAGCCAACGCGTCCTGTCTTATGCTTCAAATCAGCGTCAACACTTAACCAAGACCACAAGCTTTTCCTAACCTCAACCAAGTGCTTAGAGTTGCCTAAACACAACCATAAAAACATTACTCATGCTGTATTTGCCAGGAGCGGATGTTGTTGTAAAAATAAATGGAATACACTGAGAGGGCTGTAAAGGCTCAAAATCATCCAGACAAACTGCATTTCCACAACTGAGAACTGAGAAATATCACAGCGTCTCTCTGTGGTTTGACTCCTTCTCTGCCTCCACTTTGTAGAACCTCAAAACCACGTGGAAAAACAATCGTTGTGTCAAGATTTTAGTGGCTTCATATGCATCCAGTTCAGCTGTGTGTGCTCAGTGGCAGGTGGCAGAATGATTCAATGTGGTGAAACATATTTATGTGACCTAAATCTAGTACTACGATGCATACTTTTCTCTTTGGAATAATATTTTTCAACCTCCAGGGATCCTGTTAGATGTAAAATAACCTCCGGAGGTCACATGCTTATTCTGAAACAAGGCGTCAGCAGGCGTATACGTAACAATCCCACCTCCAGTTAAACTAGAGACTTCCCAGTGTTGCCGTAGCGCCTGCAGAGTCTCTGATGTAATTGCTGCCCTCCAGCCAATCACAGCATGACGTTTCTCCAGCTCTGCTAGAGACTTGTTGGACACACAGTGTGCCGCTCTTAAATACGTCTCAGAGCTTCAGCTTGGGATTCATGTCGCAAATTAATGTTGGTTTCCGTGTGCAGAGGGACACGCAGCTGAGACAGGAGACAAAGAAAGTCTTTTTTACAATCACATATTTCCCATGTTTATGACACCAGTCCAAAATGTGTTGGGTTATGTGACATAATGTGCAGCAGTTTTGGCTTTCTGGAGATAATCCTGGTGAAATAAAGTTAAAAAATACAAATTTTAAGCTTCACTTTAGGCTTGCACAGATTAAAATGTCACTTTTTTTGGAGCTGTAAAATAAATTTTTATGTGCAACTTTTTCCACAAATAAAATGCAGGCTAAGATTTAGTTTTGGTGCCTTGTCTTCGCTTTGAATTAGATGAAACATACTAAGGTTTTGGCGGTCAGAAACATGAATTCCAGTACGATGCATTTTGGAAACAATCGCTCAACGTTGTGAATCATTTTCCCGTAAAGCTTCATTTCACACCATCCTGTCTTCTGTTCAGCCCGGCTGCATTTACACTCTTTTTCCCTTCTACTTTAAACTCCATCGTGATCTTCAAGTATTTATTTGGTTTGAAATTCAGCTCTCATTCTTGTTGTCTTGGTGTGTGTGTGTGTGCGTGTGTGTGTGTGTGTGTGTGCGTGTGTGTGTGTGTGTTTGAGAGTGTGTGAATGTGTGTATCAGTTCAGTGTTGGGGTCTGCAAACAAGCCGCCGTTGTTTGACACCGGCACACAGACTCCTGGAAGCTCTGCCAGCTAGAACAGATGCAAGGTGCAAGAGCCTCCAAGATGCACACACACACAAACACACACACACACACACACACACACACACACACACACACACACACACACACACACACACACACGCATGCATACAC
The DNA here is from genome assembly GCF_015220745.1 of Sebastes umbrosus. Classification (NCBI taxonomy): domain Eukaryota; kingdom Metazoa; phylum Chordata; class Actinopteri; order Perciformes; family Sebastidae; genus Sebastes; species Sebastes umbrosus. The sequence continues at coordinate 31,710,337 of NC_051275.1, forward strand.
ACACATGTAAAGGAACAAAACGATAGATTCACAGACATAAATGCAAATATATACAGTAAAAAACTTGCATTTGCATGAGCACATAAATCCATAGAAAGTTTTTACATTTCCACAGAGGAAGTGCATATAAATCTACAAAAATATTCATGCACACACACACACACAGACACACACACACAGAGACGTGGTTTCCAATCTCCTGGGGTTTGTTCGCCAAAATCACTGCAAAGCCGAGAAGAACTGAAAAGAAAGAGGGGAGGAAGGGAGACAAGTGAAAGACAGAGAGAAAGAAAAAAGAAAGAGAGGGTTGTATGGGCCTCAGTCTAGAGGGGAGGACTGAAGACGCTGTGTGTGTGTGTGTGTGTGTGTGTGTGCGTGTGTGTGTGTGTGTGTGTGTGTGTGTGCACCCTTCCTAAGCGCTGAAGGGGGCATCTGTATGCAAATGAGACACGGTTCTTCCTGGGTGACAAATCAAAAGGCCCACCTGCTGCAAGGGCCCGACTGTGTGTGTGTGTGTGTGTGTGTGTGTGCTGAGAATAACAGGGCCAGTCTAACGAGAGTAGAGAGTTACTGCTGTGTCTTGGCCAAAGCGTCTCATTCCTCTCCTCTCGCTCCTCGGAAGACATTAGTCGCCCTCCGTTCCTTCCCCTTCCTCCCCCTCTGCTTCCCCACATGCACACACACACACACCGCCACCCCAGCTGTCATGGAAAACCTGGCAGAGGTCATTGAAGTTTTGGGAATTTTATCTAAACGTCACTGGAAACATAAAATAACCGAAGAAAAAGTGTCAATTCGTCGTTGCAGGTTCCACATTTTGCCCCAATTTGAACACTTTCGACTTCTCTCTTTTCACAATAAAAGCTGCTCGTCGGTTTGGTTGATGCAATCCGGTGTAAGCTGAGCTCGACTGCAGACTTTAAAGGAATAATAATAATAACCCAGTTTAAAATGATGTCGAGAATTTTGCCAAAGTCCCACAGAGCGAGAGTTTACATCGAGCCAAAACAAGATGCGATCCAGAATCAGAGGAAATCTAATATTTCAACACAGACGCACCGAACACAGAAATGTGAGTTACTTTCCAAAATGAGATCATCGTTTAAAATAAAAGCACCTCTGGCTCTTCCACGCTGGTTCTTTATCGCTAAACTCTGACAGCGTTTGGCAGCGCTTTAAGCTCAGAAAGTTGGCCAAATCTCAAGCTGGATCCTGCAGATTAGAACGGTTGATGATTAGAAAGATGATAAAAACAAAATCCCCTCATTTGGATTTTTACGGTAAATGCGTGAATATATAACATTATATTTTTTTCAAATTAACTCTAATTATCCCCAGGGGGGGGGAATTTAGTTCCTGCAGCAGCGAAGTTAATGTGACGAGAGAGGACGCTGCGTGGAGAAACAAAGACAAAAACACAACATGAGGCTAAAAATAGAAAACCCAATGAGCAGCGGAGACAATGGAAACCAAGGTAACAGGATGTAAACAGCTGTGAGGTTGAAACGAGCCATCAGATGCAGGGGATTAAATTAATAGATAGCACTGCAGGGAAAGATAACATGATTTATTATGTATTGCCAGACCAACCAGATGCTACAAACTACAGAATCTTGATGGAAAAATCATGAAAACAAATGTGTGAAACTCACATGACCTCTCCTTTCTCAGCCTACATTCCTCCACTCATATAACATCGCTCTGTTCTCCCTCCATCCCTCTTTTCCTCCGTCTCCTCTTCCTCTGACGTCCTTTTTAATTCATGCATCCTTCGATCCAGCTCCGTCTCACCCATCAGTCATTTCTGCCTCCCTCTCCCCGTTGCATTATTCCTTCGCCTCCTCCCTCCCGTTGCTTCCTCTCTCTCTCCTTCCTTCCTTCCTTCCTTCCTTCCTTCCTTCCTTCCTCTCCCCCTCTCCTTCCCTCCATCCCATCTATCTAGAGAATAGTGCAGCAGCAGCACTTAAGCCGACGACCAATTACAGTAGCGAGGAGCAGCAGTACGGGGGGGACGAGACAGGCCACCATTCATCCTCACACACACACACACACAGCGCTGTACGACCCACCATTCACTATTATGGCACAACAGATTTATTACATACCCATACAGTACAAGGCAGTGCCGCTTCCAAATATAGCTTCTCTCTCTCTCTCTCTCTCTCTCTCTCTCTCTCTCTGGACTAACTGGATACGAAAGGACGTAACAGAATTTTATGACAACGCTGCATCTGCAGAGCTGCAATCAGCGTTCCAGAGACGGTAACAAAACAAACAAAAAAAGCCTTTTCCATTTAGAGAGAGAGATTTGGAGAGAGAACGACGCTGCCGCCAAACAAAGCAGTAACTCATTATTATCATTCTTTGTGACAGCGAGACGATAAGATGGATGTCCGTCTCACGTTTAGATGGATTCAAGACGTGTTTCCCAAAACTATTCCTTTAACAGGTTTCGGTGTCTCAGGTGACTCATCAGCTAATTAACTGTAATCGCATTGATTATTTGTTAAAAACACATGCTAGATGTGTGGTTCTGTCCTTTCCAGTGGTGTAGGGGACAGGGACATTTTAGTTAGAAAGCAACTATTGACTATTCTTCACATTTTATTCACAGTTTTGAAATATACAGCATGTAAGTAAATGTTGTCGCTTTTGTTATTTTCCTTCTACCATACTGTTTTTAGTTATGCCACCTACAGAAACATATTGTTGGAAAGCTTATTTTCTGGCCTTCCAGCTGATGCTAGTGTTAGCTGTCTGAATCTTTGTTGGTAACTAGCACACGAGTCCAAAGTGTGTCTGCTCTCCCCGGGACGGCTGGAACAGTATTATTTATAGTTCCTACCTTGTTACAAATCAACAAAGAGCAGACAAAAACAAGAAGAAGGCTTTTCCTAATCGAATCAGACCCACTGTGAAGTCACTGAGGGAATGTTTTCTCAAGTGGCAGCCAGAAAGAAACCCTTTTTGGCAAATTCCATACCTCGGCAATTTATGAAAATATAATAATTTTACAAAAGTTTTCTTTTTCCTCAAAGAAATGTGTGAACAAGTGACATTGTAGACATAAGGTGCTCAAGTTTGTGATGATATTTTTTCCTAACCGACCCAGGATTTGGGGAAAATTCCCTCCTTGTAGCCTAATATTACATTGTGAGTCTTTACTCCACTTTTCGTTCTTTCTCATGAACATTATGTTAGTTCAGAGTGTCTGCGGCTGCTTACAGAGTGTTTTATGTCTAAATATCAGAAGCTGCAGGTCCCCAGCAGTCTTAAATATGAATCACTGTCGCCCTCGAGCATTTCAGACAGTTTCTTAGGTCTTAAAAGTGTTTTTTGTTCTCGCTGTACTTTGTGAGAAGTCTCCCCAGGGGCAATCAAAATGTAGGTTTGTGATGGAATTAGTCTTAAAGGGGACATATTGTGCTCATTTCCAAGTTCATACTTGTATTTTAGGTTTCTACTAGAACATGTTTACATGAATAACGTTCAAAAACACATTCTTTATCTCATACTGTCTGTCTGAAATGCTCTTCTTCCATTTTAGATTTCTTCTTTCATTTTAAATTAAATAGGTTTTGAATAGTATGAATTATAACTTTGTTAATGTAACTGTGTTTTCAGGTTGTAATTTATTTAAAGGTAAACAGTAGAACCAAATAAAATGACTGTAAACGAATCTTAAACTTTCACTGCTACTGCTAATATATCAAAAACAAGTTCATTTTCATTTCCTAAGTGCATTTGCTCAGCAAGTAGCCGGTAAAGATGAAACTTATGTGACGGCTGAATCTGTTGGTTCATCAGTTTGTGAAGAGAACAAACACAGCCGCTGCCGTTCTACATAAAATATTCATTCACGACACCTGTTTTATAATTAGAATCGACCCGCCTTCCTCCTCTTCTTCTCCTCGCCGCTGAGATATTGACCTCCAGTCGGACGCGGAGGCAAAGCCATAAAGACAAACTAAAAGCTGGAAATGAATTAGTATCGATGCCGTCAAAGTTTCCCTCTTCTGTCCTGTTGCAGTTTTATGGCTACAGTTGAGTCCCAGAGCCTCGGAGCAGACTGAGTGTTACAGACGCTGACATAATAATAACGAGAGTGTTGACCAGAGGTTTTACAAACGGTTACTGATGTCGGAGAGCAGAGATGGAGGCACATTCTGCACTATAGATGCAAGGTTACACTGGAACTGGAATAAAGTTCAGTCCTAAACATTTGTAAGGATTCATTTGTACCAATCGTGACTTCTGAACTGCTCAGTCCTTTAGTTTAGTTTATCAGGTGGCACCATTTTACAGTAATTTCCCTTGAAACACCAAATTGCACCATTACTTGGTTAAAAATGAGAAGTTTTCAATTCATTCATATTCATTTTGAATATTACATAATTCAGGAAAATCTGATTTTAAAAAAATACGAAAATCCAGGTGAAAATTGTACTTTTAAAACATGATATTTACTGTGAACGTGTGAAAATATTTTCCCATTAAAATCCATAAAAGCTCAAATTGATAATCCATATAAGTTCAGTTCTTCCTGAACTAAGATAAACTGGAACTAATCCTCTGACCTCACTGGATGACATGTTCCAAAAACATCCAGTAAAAGTGTCACTTGTCTTTATAAACTTCACTTCTTACTCTGCAACGTGAACCTTAAAGGAGATTAATATGATGCTTTAGTGCTTTCCCCCTTTCCTTTAGTGTGTTATATAGTTTTTTTGTGCATGTAAAAGGTCTGCAAAGTTACAAAGCCCAAAGGGAGTCACGCTCCCCCAAAGAAACGCTGCTCCTGAACTTCCCGAAACGCCTCGCTTGAAGTCCTGCCTTTGCTACCGTAACATGGTGATGTCACCAAGTAACACATTTCCATAGCGGCTAGTTTGGCAGGAGCTCAAACAGAGCGTTACAGAGCGAGGGTGAAAAGAGGTGCTGCAGCACAGCCGGTATGAGAAAAGTAAAGTGTTTTTTGATGTTCTAGTAGAAACCCAAAATACAAGTATAAAGCTGAAAATAAGCATAACAGGTCCTTTTTAATTAAACCAATCACAGAAATGCAACAAACAGGAAAACGTCCACTGAGAGACGTGACGTCATCATTAGTGGACTCTAAACACTCTGTGTGTTTGTTGTCTGTGTGTGTGTGGACAATAATATCAGTATCTATTTGTAGCCCCCCCCGAGAGCAGGACACATTCCTGCAGCAGTGACTTCAGCGCCACATATAACCTCCCTCCAACGAGCCCGATCTAAACTGAATCTGATTGTTAATGAGACGCCCCGAAGGACGACGACCGCATGCTCCCATTTGACTCAACGTTCACACGACTGCAGAGTAGACGGAGCCGATTTAGTTCCTCATTAGCAGCTGAGAAAACACTGAGTCACATGTGAAAATAATAGACACTCAGTTGATTAGTCAGTCACATGGTGGAGTAGCATACTATGTGGCCAAAAGTATGTGGACATCATTCAAATATTAGAATTATAGATGTCCACAATCTTTCGTTGTGTGTCTCACTCTCTCCCTCCATCCCACCTCTTCTGCTCATTTTCTTCTTCTCTTCATCTTCCTGTCTCTTCTGTCCGTCCTCTGTCTGTCCTCTGTCTGTCCTCTGTCACAGCGTGACACCGTTTCAGAGCTTTGTCTTTAATCCCACACCATGATTGCAGTTTTCAGCATTTAATATCCCATCTGCACACACACACAACCAGCACACATCTGTCGCAAAAGGCCACATGACCTAACATAATAACACACACCTGACACTCACACACACACACACACACACACACACACACACACACACACACACGCTGCCCCCGGCCATTATCAACATCACTGATTCCAGCACTCTAAGCTTCTTATGCAGCACTAAGCTCTCAGACTGAGAGATGGAAAACTGGAATATTACATATCACACACACACACACACACACACACACACATGCAACCATAATGAATTTCCTGTTTGTTAGCCATTTCCCCTCTTCATTAAGTGACTTATTCATTACAAATGTCTGCTGTTTATCAGTCATAACGAGATGATTTCCACTAAATTAGATTCCTATTTTAGTTTCCGTCTGAATTTGTCAAATCATTGCAGTAAATTGACACCAGTTAAAGTGTCTGCAGTCCGTCTGAGCAGGAGCGTCACAGCTGATCAGAGATCAGCCAAAATGTAAACCCCCTCACTGTGTCTGTGGCGTTACTTTATTAACAGTATTTGAGTCAGAAACATTATTTATCTGATTCATGGCATGGAGAACATCTTGCTCTCCAGGATGCCTTCAGCTATTTTTAATTATTTATCATCAGTGTTAGTGATTTGTTTTCTTTGTTTTTAATTTACATTATAATCAGCCTGTTTATAGGCTGCAGATGAAACCTAAATCTGGCACAATTACATCACACTGATGTGAATTAACGTGGACTGTCCCAGATAAATAAATACAAATACATTCTCTTGGTTGCTTTTTTAAATTAATCAATTAACCATTTGGTTTAGAAAATGCCCAAAGAGACAGCAAAATGCAGGTCACAAGTTGCCCTGAGCCCAAGGTGTCATCTTTAAATGCCCATCGCTCAAATATTTTAAGTTTATAATGATGTGAAACAGAGAAAAGCAGCAAATCGTCACATTTGAGAATCAGACATGTTTGACATTTTTACTTAATCGTTAATTATTAAAATGTTCAATCAACTAAAAAAACTAATTCAGATCTCTAATAAATGAATAAAAGTATCAGATGGGAGTGATTTTTAATTTGAAAAGGCCACATGGATCGGTTAGCTTACTGCTGAATGCAAAGAATCTAGAAGAAATGAGCTGCGGGTATAGAAACAGTGATGAAACATTGACAACACCAGCAGCCAGGCCTACGGGCTGAGTAATGCCTCAGTACCAGTCGGTGCCACGCAGGCTGACGGACAGACCATCATATCGCAGCACTCAGAGAGAGTCAGACTGCAGCTGCATCACTTCCATCAGCCTCACAGGACGCCGTATAAGAGGCACAAATGTCATTGAGGTTTGTACAGGAACAGCTTTTTAAGAGGAGGTTGGACTGTTGATCCATAATAAGATCCATATGAGCAGGACGACTGCAGTTTTAAAATAAAAAGATCAGTAGCATGAGAAAAAGTATTTCAGAGGAAAGTAAGCAGTCAGTTGCTGATGTTATCTGGTGCAGAGAACAGGCTGTTCGTCAGTTTCTAATTTAGTTCTGTGATATCATCTTTTATTTGTTATAGCAATTATCACGCTGGTGCCAACAGACAATGGACTCAAAAACACAGAGCAGGTAGAATGAAAAGGCTTGTAGCAAGAGTTCAGTACACAAGAATTCAGTCCAGAATAAAGACAGAAAGTGTCTATAAGGTGTAAACACCACGAGGAATACACGAGAGAAAAGGCTGACGTTAGGCTGTGAAATGCTGAGCTCAACTGGCAACAGACAAGAGAGCACAAAGACCGAACACACAGGGGAGGAAGGCTAATGAGGGACAGGTGAAACTAAGCAGGGCGGGGCAGGACATCACACACACAGGAAGTGAAGCTCTCTGAAACAAGAGACAAGGTGAGTATTTCAAAATAAAACAGGAAACAGTAAACAAGACTGAATGAATGACACAAGACAAGGAAAAACATAACCTACAGTAGGGGCACGGCAGTTCATGACAGCAAGGAAATGTATGAGACGGTGCAGCGTTACCAGATGGGAAACGTTCAACTGTCATACCAGAGGCTTCAAATAATGGTATTTTGAGGAAAATTATCATACACGAGTCATAACCACGAGAACTAATAGTTGCAAATGTGTGAAGAACAAACTACAATTTCTTAAAAGCTATCTGGGGTATGTGTCCATACATCTATCATTATAGCATTTTCTGTAGTAGCCTACTATTAAAAAATTAAATTACAAGACAAAAGGGAGAGAGAACGACAGCCGTGCTCATGAGTCACGTTCACCAAGTATGATTGGCTGGAAAAAGGTCACGTGAGAAGAGATGTGTAAACACAGACCCATATTTTGCTGTCTGGAAATTAATTAAAATGAGACAGCGCAGACTAAAACTACTAACTGTAAGAGTTACAAAATGGGCAATTTATCGTACATTATGGCATTATTGATTGTACATCGAACAAAGGGCAAAATCATCATACAAATACGATAATTATTGTACATCCGACCACGCTGAGACGATGTAACTCGCTCATTTTATGTGCACATGATACCACTTAATTATATAGACTTGTTTTTGGTTGAGAAAAGCTTTGCACAATCAAATCAGACATGTCTCTGTTTGCTGCAGGACACCGAGACCTTGAAGCAAACCATATTGGATTATCTGAAATAGTGAATGACAACCTTCACATGATGCCGTCTTTTTTCCTCAAATAGCCTCAGAGTTTGGAGTAGAGGAGCTCTGTAGATGAAAAGGTCAAATTAAGCGTGTTGCTTCCCTCTAAAGTGCCTCTCTGAGTGTGTTTCTGTGTTGGGAGGCTCCGCTGGGAGCTGAACTCTGAACCCTGACGGGGTTACTTATCATGTTCTGCTACATGAACTCATGCAGAATGAGAGCCCTCAGCCCGAGCGGGGTTAGAACCACACTGACATACAGCTCTGAGCTATAGAATAAACAAGTAGGTTACTAATAGTATACAGTCTGTATAGACTGGTGTTGATAGATGGTGGGGTTGTATTTGACTGAATTAAGCTGAAAGCTGTTTCTAAACGTTTTTTTGACCCATTTCCATATATACTAGGTCTGTCAAAGTTAACGTGATAAAAATGCGTTAATGCAATTTTCAGGCTGCAGTTTGCCATGTTATAATTTGAGCATATGTTTTTATGCTAAATGCAGTACCTGTGAGGGTTTCTGGACAATACTTGTCATTAGTTTGTGTTGTTAATTGATTTACAATAATAAATATATACATACATTTGCATAAAGAAAGCACATTTGTCCACTCCCATGTTGATAAGAGTATTAAATACTAAGACAAATCTCCCGTTAAGGTACATTTTGAACAGATCAAAAATGTGTGATTAATTTGTGATTAATCGTGAATAACTATACACAATCATGCGATTAATTACCAATAAATACTTTAATCGATTGACAGCCCTATTACAGTATATACCAAATGTCAAAATATTAGAAACACTTTTCAGTATAATGCAATCCACCACAAACTGCAGCCTCAAAATGACTCTGATACTGTTCATAAAAACTAATCTTGGAGGTCTAATTTCATGCTCATTCAACCTCTGCATGTAATTCAGTAACATACAGATGTCAGACAGGGCAGGTGTCGCGTGATTGTCTGATGCAGAGCAGCTACTGTAGCCCCCTCGCCCCCCGTCCCCCGTCCCTCGCCCACATAGGGACTCCCGACCTCTGCAGGTCTTGGGCCACACCAGTCAGTCCCCTGCTGCCTGCAGAGTCAGACAGGCATGGCTAATCAATCCGCACCACATCTGCCACGCCGAGGGCTGAGACGGGGCGTCAGGACACGCCCACCTGCTTTAATGAAGCCTGCATTTCCATTTCTGTAATCTGCGTTCTCACATTTCCTTTCCTTCCTTTACCCCGTCTCTACGGTAGCCTGCAGGATCCAAAACAGCAGAAATGATAATTAGAAATGAAGAAGTTGGTGATCGATACTGTTTTTCCTTCACCTCAGTGCTTCCTCCCTCTCTCTCTCTCTCTCTCTCTCTCTCTCTCTCTCTCTCTCTATTTGCTGCCTTCATGTTTAGACTTTTAATAAGGGAGTGTTGAGGGTCCCAGCGAGGCCAACCGTAAATAGAACAGCAGGAATATGGCCGGCCTGACCGCAGATCAATGCTGCACCGACTGTGTGTGTGTGTGTGTGTGTGTGTGTGAGTAAGATTGAGAATGTGTGAGAATGTGTGTGTGTGTCCTTGGGAAGTGGTAGGATAATGCAGTCTGTCTGTGAAATACGACTGTCATAAACCCTCTCAAACACTTTCGCTGCCACTCATCACTCCCACAGGGTGCACGCATGCACACACACACACACACGCTTCACCATTGCAGGTCTGAGTGTGTGCGTGTGTGTGTGTCTTTTTGAGATGATTCTGGATATTAGACAACCTGAATCTCATTTGTGGTGTTTCCCTCCTGCTGTCGACAAAGGACAAGAGACATGACATCAGCACCGGTAGACGTAAATCCTCATAAAGTCCTTGAACAGTCACCGTATACTTAATATGGCTTTAAAGGACTAATCCACAGCTTTCTAACTCTCTGTAACGCTGCATTGATCAACTCCGCCGTGGAAGCTTTTATGTTAAGAGCTCAAAAAAAATCCTCTGGCAAGCAGCAAATGATGTGTTTTTTATGGTTCCAGTTTATTTGGAATAATAAACAAAAGAAGAACTGAGTAGTTAACGTGAACAGAGATGGCCTCAATGATTCTACAACGATTCTCTGATCGACAATAAACTCAAATTTAACCAACAGAAAATGTTGGCATGCTGACGTGTGTTACAAGATCAGTTTTTAACATCACATATTTGAAACAAAATCAAAAAGGCTCCTTTTTGTGGTAATTATGGAAACTGAAATTGTGATATGGTGTCTTTAAAAGTGCAGAATTGTTTGTAAACCGTCAAACAGAGCTGCTGTTCTCATTCACTGTTAGTACTTACACTATAGAAAAACAAATGCACTGTAATTCTTATATAACATATTGAGTATCGCGATGTTTTGTTTTGTGATACTTCTCAAAAATACTGTATTGATTTTTAATTAATAGTTTACATGTAAATATCAACTCAGTCAATACTTTATTTCATTTGCAAAGAGATGCATCCTCTCAAGGTAGTGCTGGGATGTTGGATGTTACAGAGACTGTTAACTTTATTTTAATCAGATTTTATGCATATGGCTGTGTACTCTTTATACTGCACAGTTTTCCTAAAATTGTATTAAAAGAATCACAATATATTAGCTTGCTTACAGCATTGAAGGGTAACCCCTGTATCATGATACGTATCATATCGCCAGATTCTTGCTAATACACAGCTCTATATACAGTATATATAACCCACGTCATCGTGAGCCAGGATATGCAGGGCTGCCGTTGACGAAGTCAGGTGACGTAGTATAAAGAGGGACAAAGTCCTCATAGGAGGTCGGGGCGTCTGAGTTATTTCACCTTAATTTTGTTAAGTAACTTACGTACTTAATTAACGCCACGTACGTAAGTAACAAACGTACCCGAACCACAGATCGTTTGTGTTGCTGGACATTCATAGGAGAACGCACAAAAAATAAATCACTTTTTGTAAGATATCATATGAACTGTCGAGGATACTTTGAACAGAAGCATTTCCACTTTTTACAGGATTTTAGTCTGAAAATTTTTATTATTTTGCCAAAATATATATTATCAGTATATTAAATCTTGTAAATGTATTGGGTCTATTTCTTCTTCTTCTCACTCCATAAATCATTGTGCTGCCCCCCCCAGGCTGAGAGCTGTTGTGATGAATGGGATTCACTTGGATTCACATCTATAAGCCTTAACCTTTAATATTAGATCCACACAGACAGACCAGCAGCTACACTATCTGCAGGGCTCAGCTCACAGCCCAACGGGACAGGTCATCCGTTCTCATGATGACAGAACACACCTGAACAAAATACAGATTTCAGATTTATTTTGTCCTCATGTACCAAACAAAGCACGTCCTTCACGCCACTAAAATATATATATTTTTCTGTTATTCGGTGAAGGACATTCTCATTTTTGCATCATGAGCATTTAGCAGCTGCTTGTATACCCACAGCTACAATAACCTGAATAATTCCCAGATCACCAGTGCTCGGAGCAAAAGCAAAAGCAGCGTTCTTTTCAAAAATTGCGACGACAGCAAATGTCGCCTTGCAGCCATCTCAGTCTGCTCTGAAACAGACAAAAAAAAACGATGATTGCGTACTGAAGAGGGGCCCGCCTAGAATAAGAAACAGGGACAGCTTTTTTTGTTGCTTGCGATGAGAGAAGAGACTCTTTTTTTTCTGCTTATGTAAGTGAGAGGAGGGAGAAACGTGTAGCCTCTCTGTGCAGTAAGTGAGAATCCAGCAATATGTGTGTGAGTGAGAGAGAAAGAGGGAGTTAAAGAGATTCCACCTGCCACTCACAGCATCATGGCGCCCTGGAGCCACTCAAACTGCAGTGTCATTGTGAAGGCCGGCCATATTCCTGCTGTTCAAACTGCAGCAGCGCCGCCGAGGCCTCCAGCCTGACGGGACACGCGGCTCAGAGGCGGCTCGGCTCCTGTTTGAAGCTGTCAAATCCATTCAGCAGTGATTCACTTGATCCACTTCCAGGTTCTGTTTAAGACGTGGAAAAGTCATTTCCAACAAGACAGATAATCTGCACAGTTTGTTTCCACAAGCTCTGTTTCAATATTTCAATTATAACCTGATTCAGTGATACTTTTACCACTGATATTACATCAAATTGTATCTTAATTAGAGCTGGGCAATAATCAGAGTAAGGATAATCTGATTTCGTAATATGGCCTACTGCTGTTTTTCTCTTAAAATGAGAATAATAATGTAAAAAATTATCATTCACTCTAATATTGCAAATCATATCGCAATTGCAATATCAGTAAAAATAATCACAATTACATATTTTTTCAAAATCGTGCAGCCCTAATATAAATGTGTCAGATAAATGTTATTTTTCTCAAACTGTGCGGGTCAAAGGTCAGCAGACACATTGACCTGGATGTTACAGACAAAGGAAAAGATTATTAATCTCTAATCAGGGTTTTGGTTGCAAGTAAACATGATGAAAACTGGAGCTTCAGTTTCCATTTTTTAACTGAATTTACTGAAAATATGTTCAACCCCCCTGACTATCATTATATATTATACTATATTTTCACTTTTGTCATTATGTTTATCAGTGGCTTGACGTTTTCTAGCTTTTCTTAAATCTATTCTTACTTCCATTATTGTGTTTTTTAACAAGCCAAGTTTCCCACAAGGATCATCAATGATTCATGTGATCTAATCTGATCATCTGACTGAATGACTGCAACATCAATAAAAGCTATAGCTTCAATACATGCTGCAAATATGACAGAAGTAACTAAGAGGTTCAGTAAACAAAGTAAAGCACTGCTGATAATGCAGTTGAATTTGTTCCTGTGTGTGTGTGTGTGTGTGTGTGTGTGTGTGTGTGTGTGTGTGTGTCTGCACCGGTCCAGCTGTGTCAGACTGAAGAGCCCAGTCAGCACATAGAGAGGACGGGGGAGGAGGAGGAGGAAGGGGGAGGAGGAAAAGGGGAAGGAGCGAGGGAAAGGGAGAGTGAACTAAAGAGGAGAAAGGAGAGGGCAGCAGGAGGAGGAGGAGGAGGAGCAGTTGAATGTGCAGAGGTTTGTATGAGCTCTGAGGGTTTCCAACTGTCACAGACAATAGGTGGAGGCAAGGCGCTCTGTATGACAATAGCCTCTTTGACCCCGGTCAGGCTAGCGTGGGGGGAGGATGGGGGAGAGAGGGTGTCCCCATCTGCCTCAGAGAGAGTGTGTGTACATCTGTACTCTGCAGTCTGTGTGTGAAACTGTGTCATTGTTAGATCCTGCTGTAACCTCTCTTTAAGGTGCACAGAATGAATATTTGCTTTCATTTCTTTTTGCGTATTTCAGTGTTTTTTTTTACAGTCTCTACCTGATTCATTATAAACAGCTGATGCAACAACCACACAGATATTAACTGCAGTTATTTATGAACCTGCTCTGACCATGTGGAGTGTGTTTGTTTGGACTCCCAGCCTCCTGACTGATCTCCAAACTTTCCAACATTGAGCTGCCAATTCTGTCATTTCCCTCCAGTTTCACTCCTCCTCCTCCTTCCTCTCATCTCTGCACGTTTCAGTCCCTCAAGGGACGAATAAAGTAAAGCAAGGCAAGCAAGTTTACAAACACAAATACACACAAATTAAACACAACCTAAAAATACAAATGTGATAATGTAAGAAAAGGGTTGAAATACACCGGGGTTCATGTCAGTGGCCAATCATAACAAACACCACAAAGGCACATGTTCCTTTATCAAACTATACATAAAGTAAATTGACCTACGGTTGTACTTCGGCTGCAGTCTAATGGCTTCTGGAATAAAAACACATTTCTGATGGAAGCTTAAAGTAGTGACAGAAGGCATGCGTGGGGTCATTGATGAGGCCAGTGATTTACATTTTGTTTTGATTTCACATTTCCTCACCACCTGGAATACTTTGGTAGCCCAAAGTGATTACACAATTACTCAAGTGCAACATTTAGACTTTGTCCAGATTGTGAAACACATACCTCCCAACGCTTATCTTAATTGAATCGCACAGAACCTACAGACACTGTGACAGTGAATCTTCATTTTATTGTATTAAACCTTGAAGATGAATAAAGATGCTTTCTTCAATTAAAAGCAGCATTTACATTTGAAAGCTACTCTGACTGGGAGATTTAAAGCTAGGGTTGGTGATGTTCTTCAAAAACATTTTTGTATATATATATATATTTGTATAAACCCGTTTCATTCGAGCCCAGGCTACCTGCCTGCGTACCTGATCACACTCTGTCCGTGCACTTATTGCGCGTCACCGGAGTCTTCCACAAGCTGCTGCTAGCTTGGCAGCTGTGAGTACTAACAATAGCCATGTTTGTTGTTTACATTCATATTGCTAATTTGGGGGGAGTGGCTTTGGAGGGAGGCCTGAGCGGCAACTTGGCGAATGTCTCGGTAGATTTAGTGACTTTTGGAGCTAGTGCTGCTCGCTACTTCCATCGAAGAAGAGTTGGCACCACTGAGCTGAGGTTTCGGTTGCATATTTTTTTAAATCTAGTTTACTCTTACTAGTTTCTTAAGATTACCAACCTTAGCATTAGTATAGTTTTCATTGCGATCCCTTGACGACCCTTCAAAATCCTCCACAACCCACTGTTGTGTTTGCGACCCAGACCTTTGAGAAACAAAGCCTCAGGCTGAGTCTAAGTCAGCAGACTCTAACTGATGGATGTCTCTCTGCTGTCACCCAGCTACTCGTATCTGTCAGTTCTTATGACAAAGCTCCTCTCTGTGAGGAGCCTGGCTAAGCAACGTGGCTCGGCCCTGTTCATAAAACATCTTTATCATGTACAGAGACGGCACACACGCACACACACGCACACACACACACACACACACACACACACATACACACACAAAAACACACAGTGCAATTTCAGCTAGTTTGGCTGCACAATATTGCCTACTCTCTCTCTTTACCCATAAATAGCAGACATAGCTAGATTTGTCTCTGTGTCACCATGGCGATTTGCTGCTTTCACGACCTGCTATGACGATAGTACCAGGCCTTGCTGTGTGTGTGTGTGTGTGTGTGTGTGTGTGTGTGTGTGTGTGTGTGTGTTGCAGGTTTGTTGAGGCACAGCACGGCAACTAACACACACACACACACACACACTCACCCCCACCCCCACCGGACAAAGCAGAGGATTGTGGGACTGCACACCCGTTGCCTTGGTGATGAAAATCAAAGTGACAGCTCTCCTAGAGGAGAACCCCTCCACCCCCTCACCCAACCTCCTTCCAGACTCCCTCTCTCCTCCCTAGCAGGTGTAAGAGAGCGACGGAGACAGAGAGATGTCTTTCTTCCCGTCTTGGTCGGCGTCCAGATCCCCTCGCCTTCTGTCCTTGAGAGTTGCTGCGATAAGCAGCGCTGCTAGGAAGTTGAGGCGGTAATTTACGTGTCAGCTTTTAATAACATCCGAAATTTGTGTATGCAGGGTAAAGCTTTTCTGGAAGAGGCTGCTCACAAGGCGTCATTATTCAGGCAAATTACCAGATTACTGCATCAGAGGATCGTACAGTAAAAACACACAATTATGTTAATGTCATAATGTTAAAACTAATCCGTCAGTACACTTGAAGTGAAATCAAATGCAGTGCAGATCAAACACACACACACACAGCGACATATGTGCTCCGTCCTGATTGGCCCTCCACAACAATGACACTTAGCGTTGGTGGTAGTCATGGCAACATCCCTCTAGTTGCACAAAGGGGTCAGATCTAAAAGGTCTAAATCTGCTAATGTCTCTGAGTACCTCTCACACACAAAAACACACACACACACACACTCGCTGACACAGATGTGTGTGTGTGTGTGTGTGTGTGTGTGTGTGTGTGTGCTCTTAAAGGAGCAGGTTCCTTCACTATAGAGTCCTGCTTTGTGTAGGAGTGGCATTCCCTTTAAGGAGGAGGAAGGTGAGTGCGGCAAACAAAGAGCCTCATTGATGAGAGAGCGAGAGAGAGAGAGAGAGAGAGAGAGAGACATTGAAGAGAGAAAGAGAGAGAACCAGTTGTGAAATTGCATTTTTTTCGTCTTTACAGACCCCCAATCTGTGGCAGGGGGACAAAGGTAGCCCTCTGGGACCCCTTAACCCCTCTGTCTCACACACATACACACAAACACACCCCTCCCTCACAAAAGAGCTGCTTCCACAGCTGCCCCGTGTCCCCCCATCCCACCCCACTTCCATTATTTTTAATCCCCCAGTGAAAGCTCCCCCAATTCCCCCCCGCTTTCCCAACACCCACGCTCCCCCATATAGGCCCCGCTCCCCACCCCTCCAACACATACACCCACATATGCACCACCATCATCCCCTTCATCCCCCATGATTAATCCCCCCTCCTCTCCCTCTCTCCCCTAGTCTGAGGTCCCACAAAGCCGTCAGCTGTCGTATCGTCTCTCTGACACACCGGCTGGACTCTCACTTTAATTATGAAGGCCTGAGCCTGATTACTGTGTATGTGTGTATGTGTGTGTGTGTGAGTGTGACTGTGTGTGTCATTTAGCATGTCATCATACGTGTGGCCTGGCCGCTGACCACAGTGCATAGTTGCATGTATTGTACAGATGTGATGGTGTGTGTGTGTTTATGGCCTGGGGTCAGACAGGCAGCCAGGATTCAGGATTGGTCACATGGTGGTTTCCCCACAGAGAAAGGTGCTGATTGGTTGATGGGGTCCGTGACCTCTGACCCAGCCGTGATGACAGTTTGATATATAGCCTGTCTACCATCTGACAGCCTCTTTCTTTCTTTCTTTCTTTTTAGTTTGTTTTATTGCATTTTTAGTTTTAGCTTTTGTTCCATAGTTTCTCTTTTTATTATTTAATTCTTGCTTTCTTCTTTTTTTCTGTTTCAATCTTTTCTTCAATTTTAAGAGTCTTTATTGGCACAAATATCAATACAGCCCTCATTTCTTATTAATCACTACAAAAGAAAACAGAGTAATAATTAGGCTACAAACTGAGCTTTAGCAAATAATAGCTCATTATTTTTAACACAATAACAGCATGTGATAATAACAGTGTTGCACTATAATAATCATTCGGGCACTGAAGCATCTTTTTGCACAGTTTTCACCTTAAAGAACACCGCGTCTTTTCCCGTCTGTTCACAGCCAGAGTGTGTTTTATTACAACAGTCATCCATTCTTTCATGTGTGTCCCCTCATCAATAAACGTTGAGTAAAACTCTGCTTTCATCCTCCTCCAGCCTGCAGCCGACCGCTGTTTGCTACGTCGTGCTGTAAATCATACAATCATGTTCCATATGGTTGTCATTAATAAAGATGAGGTCACACTTCCAGTCAGGCCCTGCCCTCCACGCTCAAATGCACACTCACACACAGACTACATCATGGTGCGCACACACACACACACACTCATGAGGACATACATGTGCACAGTGCAGACGTGCAGATGCATGCTCACACACACTTGCAGCGGCTCTGATACTTTGTAGAAAGCGGGGCATATAGATAGAGGGAGAGAGAGAGAGAGAGAGAGAGAGAGGGAGCTAATTAGTGTTTTAGCTGATTGTTAATTGCCACTTTCTTCCGCCTACTTACACACAACACAGAGAGAGAGAGAGAGCTTCTTCTACCCCTGTTTTCATCAGAAACTCTTGTCATTTACCTCTAATTACACACATGTCCATCATGTTTTTATCAAGTCTGCACACACACACGTGTCGGGAGTCTGACCTCCCGTCTCTCCCCTCCTCGTCCTGATGCGACACTCTTAAGCTAAAACATGGATCTGATGACCGACCAGCAGCAGAATGAATCACTTCTCACTGAGATTACTGTTGCACTTTAACAGTTTATAGTCTGTAAATTCTAATATTTTTATGGTCTTCTCAGCTGTCAGAGGGTGCACACAGCGACCTGGCAGCGGTTCTCTGGAGGTTTTGTGTTACAGTTTGTCCGTTCGGCTCCGCTTTACAGAACTCAGAGGAAACAGTTCATATGTTCTCAGACTGAAAAAAATGTTATATAAACAGTTGAACATAAATGATGCTTTAACTCATCTGCCACTTTGGTTTAGGAAGAAGGATTGGTACATTTACAGCTGTAAGTTGGTTGTCTATAATAATTAAAATGTGCAACATGGCTCAACTGATAGATTGTCGGTGGAGTGAAAGAATTTTAAACAGTATAAATATGTAGGTTTTTCTATTACATAGACTTGGCAATGATTTGATGTGGATATTTATTGACATTCGGGTGGAATCGTATCATAATAGGATCATATTGTGTCATCAATGGTAAATGTTGGCTTCATTTGAGTCTATGTGGTTGTAGAAGGAAGTTAGTGCTTTTATTGTTGTAGTCTGAGTAACGTGACGTCATATCCGTTCCGTATCCGTCAACCAAAACAAACCGCAGCCGGCCGCAAAGAGGAATTACAAAACAGTGTGGATACGACCTGCACCCTCACATGTTAAATCCAGCGTGGTAAACACTACACATCCAGTAAAGTACGGAAACACTTTGGGTTTCACACATTGCAGGTAAAGCAGAGCTAGACATCACGGCTAAAGCTGCATGCTAACTCTGTCATGGACAGGAAACGTTATCGTAATGTGGGAACGTGCGGTCAAACCAGCCGTCACTCTCATCTCTAAATTGGCCGACGTTACGACTGTAGAGCACCCATATACTGACATTTATGTTAAATGCAGTCAAACTGCCCTGATGGAGAGCTAAAGACCACCTTGGAGAAGTAAGAGGAAGTAGACACGTGCGACTAAGTCCAGTTTTCAAAATAAGGTGTTAACAAAGAGAACTGTATACACAAAATACATGGAAATTAGATTGATTAGATTAGATTCATCAGAAGTATAAAACATTACATGTCCCTTATAAACTAAATAGAAAATACCACTAATTTGTGAGGGAAATGTCTTTATTCTTTGATTTTTGGGTTGCTGGAAAAAATGTAATAAATAATTCCTGACAATGATCCTGATATATTTGACTTCAGGACATCTCTGACTACATACAAGCTGAAAATCAAACATTTTAATGCATTAATTTACATATTTTCCAAAGTAAATGTCCCTAGAAATGTATCATACAACTTTTTCACATGGTCTAGTGTTGAAAAAGTTAACAAAAATCGCAATAAATCGTAATATCGAATCGCAATACTTGTAGAATCGGCACCTAAATATCGTGGTGTATCGTCCCAGCCCTAATATATATCATGATGTGGCAATGAAACTAAAATAATCCGTGATGTTTTGCATGACACGAGACAAAACACCTCTTAAGCTTTTAATAATTAAGTGTGTAAGCTTTTAATTACAGCTGACTCTGAATAATTAATTTAGACAACAGAAATATGTAAAATAACATCATGATAAGATCATATTGATATATGAAAAGTGATTTCAGCCACATCTCCCTGTGTTGCCTTCATCAGATGGTTTTAATGAGCGGACACATCTGTAGCTGGATAATGAAGCTGTGTGCTGTTAACTGATCCGGATTAGGGCAGACCACACTTGTTATTCTTTATTTTAGAGAGAACATTAAACTGAAAATGAAAAGAAGCTTTCAAAATAATTTTGCTCTCGCCAGTCAAAACTATCGTTTGATGTGAGATGACATCGGATAAAGTCAAGAAACAACTTTCCTCGGCCAACGGTCTCGCTGACGGTCCACACGTTGGCTCCGACTGAAAGGAAACAATCCCACTTCTGCTCTCGTTAATCAGGTTTCTCACAGTGTAAAAGTTGGGTTAGAGTTACAGTACGAGTCCTCTAGCTCAGCCTGTTCTATTTGCTTTCCCAATCTGGATTTATGTCATGTTGGAAGAGAAGTGTGTATTTGGGGGGTGAATTCTCAGGCGGTTTTACTAGCAGTGCGTGAAGGAACGAGCCGCCCGAGTTCAAGTATAGTTGAGGATGTTTCGGTGTGTGAGGCGCTGCACAGTTTTCACTTTCTCAGGCTACGTGTCCTCGCTGTTAGAGCCAAGTCCCAGCTCACACACACACACACACACACACACACACACACACACACATGCATACATGATCTCAGACACACACAAAAATACTCAGAGACATGCACACACACTCTGCAGTCCCAGCTGTAACAAATGGGGACCAGATTGTGTATGATGAGGATGATGATGTAAAAGACCAGGCATGCTGGTCTCCATGGTTGACGAGCTTTGTTGAGTAAATGTTGGGTGTGCTGGTGTGTGTGTGTGTGTGTGAGTGTGTGTGCTGGTGTGTGTGTGTGTGTGAGTGCGTGTGCTGGTGTGTGTGTGTGTGTGTGTGTGTGTATCCAGAGGGGTCAAACCCTGATCCACGTGCCACGAGCTCTTAAACAGCCCTCTTTGGTTCCCTGTAGAATACATCATATGGTGCTGCAGCCAATCACAAACAGCCGTGTGGGGGTGAGAGACTACGTTCCCTTCATTGTACTTTTTCCTCTCTTTCTCTGTCTGTGTGCACATGTTCATTTGTTACAAGGAGATGAATACATAATGCAACTTTAAAAAGATCCGAGTGGTTTTGCACCTTGAGACACAGCAATATTTCCTGTAGATTTCAAGAGTTTTTTGGGCAAATTTAATCGATTTGTTTTCTGATGCTGTTTAAGGTTTGTTTACATCTCAGCCCTGTCTCCTCAAAATTATGTCTCGATACAACTAAATTGCATTCACAACTATGTTTGGAAGGAAAGTATTTTGTTGCGGATTACTTTTGTCTTTGACGTATCACAAATACCTTTGTAAGTCTGCGGACGGCTGCAGCGGGTGACGTAGTACAACGAGCGATGGGCAGAGCAGGTGAGGTAGTATATACACTCACCGGCCACTTTATTAGGTACAAGGTGTTCCTAATAAAGTGGCCGGTGCTAGTACCGGCTGGCCTTCTGCTGCTGTAGCCCATCTGCTTCAAGGTTCGACGTGTTGTGCGTTCAGAGATGGTATTCTGCATACCTTGGTTGTAACGAGTGGTTATTTGAGTTACTGTTGCCTTTCTATCATCTCGAACCACTCTGCCCATTCTCCTCTGACCTCTGACATCAGCAAGGCATTTTCGTCCACACAACTGCCGCTGACTGGATATTTTCTCTTTTTGGGACCATTCTCTGTAAACCCTAGAGATGGTTGTGCGTGAAAATCCCAGTAGATCAGCAGCTTTTGAAATACTCAGACCAGCCCGTCTGGCAACAACAACCATGCCACGTTCAAAGTCACTTAAATCCCCTTTCTTCCCCATTCTGATGCTCGGTTTGAACTTCAGCAAGTCGTCTTCACCACGTCTAGATGCCTAAATGCATTGAGTTGCTGCCATGTGATTGGCTGATTAGCTATTTGTGTTAACAAGCAATTGAACAGGTGTGCCTAATAAGGTGGCCGGTGAGTGTAGAGTGACCATGAATGAAAATATGTTAAGTAAAAACATTATTGAATAATAAGCAAGAAAGTCCACTACTGGCAGGCAGGAGGGGAGGTGGCTGCGTCCAACAAACAGCGGACTTTCCCCCAGGAGACCGCTGTTTGTGTCCCATGTGAAACTTAATAATTTCTTGCGTTCTCATTTTGTTTTTAAGTCATTTTATATTTAATATAATGTTTTTTTACTAAACCTAACCAAGTTGTTTTGTTGCCTGAAACTAACTAAGTACTTTTATTGTATTTTCATTTTGTTTTGTTTCCATTTACAACGTTAATCACGTGTTTAAAACTGTTTAAAACTGCAACCGTAATCCAGGAGGAAATACTTTTCCCTCAAAACGTATTTTAGTTTTGCAGTTTAGTTGTATGGGAATGCAATTTTGCGGGAGACAAGGTTGTACATCTTGTAAAATAGAAGTAAAACAAGCCTGTGTTTATTTATTTTTGTATGTATGTAATTAATTTATGATCACACAAACAACCAACTATCCATCTTTAAGTCAAACTCTTCAGTTGTGTACAGTATGTACAGAATGTACAGAACAGGCCTTTAACACTTAAGTCACCGCAGGGTTTATGGATGTTGGGTTTGGAAATTAGATGCACTCATCTGTTGCTTCCTTTAGGGGGAAGCCAGACTGTGAAGTTTTTCCTCATTATTATGTGGTTCAGTAAAACTCAATGAGCATAGCAGGGCACCAACATTAGCAGAGTTAGGACCTCCATTATCCCGCTGCATGGCACATGTGATATCAGAATATGGGTGCTGGGTGTCAGGGGGCAGAGGATTGAATGGAGGGTCGGGTTCAAACAGCCGGAGCTCACAAAGTTGTGAAAATGTGGATAAAGTGAGATTCTCATAAAGCAGCTCAGCGCCACTCTGACGGCTGCATACTGTATCCGTGAGTGTGTGTGTGTGTGTGTGTGTTTCCGATTAGCATGAGTCAGAAGACAAAGGGTGTGTTCAGCTGGGAGAGATACAGAAAGAGAGAGTGGAAATGAGAGGAAGTGAGAGGAATGTGGAAAGATAGAGTGACGTATAGGAAAAACAGAGAGAGAGAGAGAGATGTGACAGTATTTACTACGATGCATGAAGACGTGCTCATAAAAGACATTAAATATACATTTACATTGTGTTATATTTTAAACGGTTTTCTTCAAGCTGTTTAACTTTAAATTACTTGAGTGACGTCACTGGGGTATTTAGACTGAGCTTCTGGGGTTTGTAGATGTGGATGGTTACTAGGGCTGGGTAAGTATTGAAACTTCTCCAGTCAAACGATACCTGCTATCGATCTGTTTTGTGCCCAGATTGACAAAAAAAAAGACTATTTGTATGGTTTTGCTCGCAGCCAATCACTGCGAGCATTCTTCGATTTAATGCAACGTGTGAATGCAGCAGTTACAACCCGTACAGCCGGGTCTGCCTGCCTGCACACGGCTCTGAACACGGCGATGTCTGAGCCGGTGGCTAGCAGCTAACAGTGCTAACAGTGCTGTCAGAGCTAACAGTTTTAACCTTGGGGGGGACCGGAGGGTGGGTGTTACGCTTCCACAACAGCACGGTCCCGCCTCGGCGTTATCAGCGGTAATCGCCGTATGAGCGCTGTGCATGACGGCTTAACTATAGCCAGTGGGACACACACACACAGTTTCCATTCACATGATGGGTATCGAATGAAGTACTCCATTAGTATTAGTATCACTTTAAGGTTACTGGTGTTGGCACTGGTGGATCATTCTTTAAACGATACCCAGCTAATGGTTACCCAGCAGGCTCTAATGAAATGACACAACACAGATCATATCCATCATGGAGTTTATAGGATCTCTGGGTTTTGGAGCTTGGACCTTATTAGGGGGCTTCATTTTGATCGCTGTTTTTTTAATCTGTCTCATGAAAATCTCTTGTCTTTACGAGGGTGCGCTACTCTTTTAAGTAAAACTCATTTAGTTGTGTGTTAATCTATTTAAACACACTCTTTGGCTCTTCCCTCGGGGGGGTGGGGGGGGGGAGGTTATCTTCAACCAATGAGAGGATCTCTGCCTCCCAAATGTTTATAGGACTAAAACCTCAATCTGTAAATGATCTTCCAACTGAAAGAGAAAATGGTCTCAAGAGGGCAGGACATGATGAAGGAAAGAAAGAAAGAAAGGTGTGTGTGTGTGTGTGTGTGTGAGAGAGAGAGAGAGAGGCTGACAGCAGTGTCGGGGCAGCTGACGGGGTAAAGGGGCAGTTGCAGTGCACATGGGAGCAGAGATGGATTTGGGGGGATTTGAGGCTATAATAGGGTGGGGACAAGGAGGCTTAGACCAGCTGACACTGTCCACATCATACACACAGACACACACACACATACAAGTTAAAGATAGACACATACTAATAAGACAAAAATATAAAAATGAACACACAGCTTCAAGCCCTGAAATAACAAATGCACTCATACAAAAGAACAAAACACACACACACCCACACAGACAGATATTAACTCATGTGGTCACACCTTACACGCACACACAGAAACACTAGAGCAGCGGTTGGAGGGGAATGTTTAGATAACTTTTGGGCTTTGGGAAGCAGGGCATCATGGGTAGAAGAGAAGGAGGGGTGTGTGTGTGTGTGTGTGTGTGTGTGTGTCTAGAAGACAGGTGTGGCTCCATCAAGGCAGTTGTGTGACACCAGATACCGACAGGGAAGATAACGTATAAGTACCAGAGCTGGAGTGTGTTTGTGTGTGAGTGTGTGTAACCACGATGCCAGAAAAGCCAAACACACACACACACACACACACACACACACACACGCACACATGCTCAGAGCTGTGCAGAAGGCCAGTGTTTGTTATCTGGGGATCTTCCAGGGAATTCCATAGGAACCCGTGAACTTTACCTTCAGTTGTGCAGCAGGAACCTGATTCCAGTCTTGGTTTCTAGACGCACAAACGCTCCCGAGGTCACACTATCTGATGGCCCGAGACATTTAGACTTTACACTAGGCGTCGCTGATTGGTCAAACACAAACCTCGAGACTTTGTGTACAGTGTTCATTCATACTCTAGACAGGATTGCTTGTCATGAATGTCAATATTAAGACCCGAAAAGGTATTTCCGAGGACAGTTCTTAAGCTAATTTTCTGAGAAATTAAAGGTGCAGAGTGTAAGATTCGGTGCCATGAAGCAGTGAGGTTGCAGATTGCAACCAACTGAAAATAATAATTATAATAATAATAATAAAGAATTAAATTTATATAGCACACTTTAAATGCAGTGAAATCTCAAGGTGCTTCACATAAAAGGTAAGCAACTATAATCAGGTTAAAAGTAAAACTAAACCAAAACTTAAGTAGCAGGTGGAGAAGCGGCGAACACACAACTCCAGCGTTCTCTCCCCTGTGCCTCCTCAGCATCAATTGATCAAATGAGTTTGATCGCTTGTCAAGCGTGTACAGTAGGAGAACTACGGTGGCCGAAAACGTAAATGTCCCTCTCTAGAGCCGGTGTGTGGTTTGTCGGTTCCGGGCCATGGAGGTGCAACATAGCGGACTTTGTGAAGAGGACCCGTCGCTCCTTATGTAGATATAAATTGCTCGTTCTAAGCTAACGAAATTATTACATATGACACACTAACATACTTATTAACAGTGTATTCCATTGATGCCAAGAGATCCCCCTAAATCCTACACACTGTTCCTTTAAACAACTTCATGTGCTAATTCTTTCAACATAGTTATAGCAGAAAAAAAACACCAAACAATAACCGCACAGCTCTAAATTACAAAGATCAGCACAGTGACTCTGTGGTTTGGTTCTTACAAAGAATGAAGTCTCAAACACAATCCATCATCAGGATCATTTGCTTAATCTTCTCGGTTCTTCTGACGCAATGGAACCACAAACATGAATGTATTAAAGTGAGCTTTAGCTCCTGATTTGGTCTCTGCAGAAGAGGAAGTAGAAGAAAGAGAATGATGAAAAGTGGACAGAAACCGACAGAAGAGCGCGAAAAGAAAGAAAGAAAGAAAGAAAGAAAAGGGAAATACAGAGACAGATGAGAGTGAAGGAGAGAGGGGCATGGTGTCTGAAAGAGAGAGAGAGGAAAGCAAGAAATTCTCTTTCTGTCACTTCATTACTCAATGACGATCACTAAGTGTGTGTGTGTGTGTGTGTGTGTGTGTGTGTGTGAGAGAGAGAGAGAGAGCGAGAGAGAGAGAGAGAGAGAGGGAGAGGGAGAGGGTGTGAGTAAGATCAGAACAGTGTTGAACTCGTTTGGGTCGACCAGGAATTCACACGAGGTCCAGTTACCCCGCAGGCCCTCCGAGGACACAAACGAGCGGTGTGTGTGTGTGTGAGTGTGTGTGTATGTGTGTGTATGTGTGTGTGTGTAGATGACAGATGAGCATGCGGTGATTAGGTGTGTATATATATAGTTGTCTGTGGTTACATAGTGAGATATATGGTGTAACTTTCTAGAGAGCCGGAGAGCTGAGCTGAGTATGTGTGAGTGTGTCTGCGTTCTTTCCATAAACGTCTTCTTGTGTGTAGAGGAGATCCTGCACTGTCGCCATTTAATGACATGAGACAAGTGTATGTGTGTTTGTCTTTGTGTGTGTGTACGTGTGTGTGTGTGTGTGTGGTCCATGGGGAAGACCCAGTGGAACACGTTATTACAGCTGTCTGTTTCCATCACTGCAGCCACTTCCTGTTTGAACTGCTTGTAGGATTTTGTTCCATACACCTGTAGAGTATTGTTAAGCCGTTCAGCTCTTCCTCCATTATGTTTAAAGTATTCTGAAGTTGGAAACGAAAACAACGGTTTCATGAAGGAACCAAAGCGAGCCGTGTAAAAGGTGGTCGAGGTTAATGTCTGGTTAAGTCTCAAAGGGATGAATCAAAGCCGTTGCAAGAAACAAAATCATGTTTGTTGATTGTTTTTGCGCTCTTGTGTTTCTTGACTAAGGACAATGATATATATATATATAACTATAATACTATATTAACAATGTTTTATGGTTTACATTTAAGTAGAAAAGAATATAGTTTTTTCTCTGTATAATGTTCAAACTCTCCGTGGGCTTTTGTTGTTTTTCTCTCTCCTTTTTTTTTATTCTGTTTTCGACTTGTTGCTGAGGGGAGGCTGGCAGCTTTCATATGAATGTGACAGCAGGTACAACGGAGTGATGGAGAGAGAGAGCGGAAGAAAGGAGGAGGAGGAGAAAGAGGAAGGAGTAGAGGTGGAAGTGGTGATAAGAGATTACATAAAAAATGAGGAGGTCAAAAGGAGGAAAAATAAATGAGGGGAAAATTATGAGGAGTAAAGACAAGAGGCAAAAAAGTGGAAATGAGGGAGAGGAGAGGAGAGGAGAGGAGATGAGAGGAGAGGAGAGGAGAGGAGAGGAGAGGAGAGGAGAGGAGAGGAGAGGCGGTCATGGCATCCTTTCAGCTGTTTGCTCGGCATGGGTCGGGTCACTTGGGCAACACCAACCCTGCTGCCAAAGAAAGAAAGACAAGAAAAGAGAAGGAGGGAGGGAGAGACGGAGGGGAGGAGGGGGAGGATTATGGGAAACGGGAGAGGGGAGAGAAATGGTGAGAAAAGGCTGTTTCTGTCAATGATCATCCTCTCTTTTATTTAAACTAATCCTGCATGGCACATATCATCAGGAACTACTGCTAAACAGCAGAAGGTCTTTATACCCAAACTAAACATATAACTATGTTTAAAATAATGCATGGATTTGCAGGAAGTTAAGAGCAAGTGGGGAATGTTTCTTGTAAAGACAAAGGTCACAGAGTTCACAGTGTAGCTGCTCCTGTTAGCATAACTTTAAAATGCTCCATGTCTCTGTTCGATTCAGTGACATGGATGAATTTATCATTTCACAATGATTGGTTTTAGCATTGTTTCTGAAATGTTTTCCTTCTAAATTGCGTTTCATTTCCAGAGAGTTTAAAAATTTGGATGAAAGAAAGAGGTGTTTTTTTATGAAGCGTGCAAACACCCAGCGAAGGGACTTAGTGGTTTGGAGAAGTTGGGGAAGTTGGAGAAGTGAAGGACGTGGAGGTGGAGAGTGGATGGAGGAGCAGTAGGACTCTCCAAGTGAAAAGCATTACATCACAGCGGAGGAATTCCTGCCTTTTCTTCCAGTTTCTTTTGTTATTCTTTAGAGAGAGAGAGAGTAGACTTATTCCTTTCACCGAGTGCTCCGTCACTGCCGGACCTCGGGACAGATAAAGGAGGAGAGGGAGGCGAGGGGGAGTTGAGGGGGGAGAGTGAGTGAGCAGAAACACTGAGGGAGAGACAGAGAGAGAGAGAGGGAGGGGAGGGGAGGCTGACAGGAAACCATGTTTTACTGTCCCTGGTGCTGCTTTAAAGAGTGATGTTGAAAAATAACAGGAGGAGAAGAAGAGAGCAGAGGGAACGTAGAGGAGGAAATAGGAAATGACGGATAACGTCACATTGATGTTAAACACAACTCTCTGAGAACTTGTTCCAACAACACACATGTTCTCTGGTGGATTTACAATTCACATAAACATCTGTTTTATTCAGGCTGGTCTCAAACACTGTTTGT
Source organism: Sebastes umbrosus (assembly GCF_015220745.1). Lineage (NCBI taxonomy): Eukaryota > Metazoa > Chordata > Actinopteri > Perciformes > Sebastidae > Sebastes > Sebastes umbrosus. The sequence goes on from NC_051275.1 coordinate 31,738,727, forward strand.
AGCTACAGTATACCTACAAAAAGTAATGCACTGGAATATAAAAGAGGCAAATGCCACGTAGGGAGGAGGTCAGGGTGGATGGGAGGGTCTAAATATACCAGATTTTCACCCAGGAGACTGGCGTTCGTGTCCCGTGTGAAACCAGAAGACAGCGTTGATTTATTTGTCAAGTAACTTACGTACTTAAATAACGGCACCTCCGGAATTATTTTAACCCAAACCCTAATCTTTTACTAAACCTAGCTAAGTAGTTTTGCTGCCTAAACCTAACCAAATCGATCTTTTCCTAAACAGTTAAGCTAAGCAGCCTAAGTAGTTTTATTGCCTCTTATGGTACGTGTCCACAGCCTCCGTGCTTTCCACGCTTCCCATTCATTGTCTACATAAGCAGCCGCGCAATGCATTCTGGTAGCGTGGCATCGCGATTCGAGAGAATAGGCGTCACGAAGCCCGCTCCTCATTTGCATAAAGTTGAGGGATCGTCTACTTTATGTCCGACGCGACTCGACGCCTCTCGAAACTCCCGAGGATCTTTTAAAATAAATGTTGTTGATCCAAATTAAAGACAGATTTATCAACTGCATGGATTATTTCTTGCCTCATATGTTTTCAGAAACACATTTCAGTGAACTATTTACGTGAAATAAGAGAAGAAAGTTTCCAAACGAGCCTCCATACTGGTTCCGGTTTGAAAGCTGGGAGCAGCAGCCAACGGCGGGAAAGCGTTCGTCCAATCAGGAGCCAAGTGCCTTGTTTCTAGGGACAGCACACCAAGCGTCCAATGTTGGGAAGCGTCGCGTCCCCTCGCGATAAAAAACGCCCCTGTGGACACGTACCATTATTGTCTTCATAGTTGTTTCCTATGAAGACAGAAGTTTATTTTGGAAAGACTGTACGTGTTGATGGACATTCGTAGGAAAAACTAACAAAAAAGGAGGAATAACTTTTCCGTCAGGTAACGTATGAACCGTTGTCTGAGAATAAGTTGTTTTATTACAATAAAAAAATAAGTAAATCTGAATAAAGATTATTTAGAGACAGTAATCTTTAAGTGTAAAAGTTTGAAACTAAGAGCCTTTGCACAAATTCAAGATATGGTGGTATTTTGTGATGTGTTGGTGTTTTGGTTTATTGTGGTACTTTTTGAGGTTATCTTCTAGGGAAGTACCACAAATACTTCCTCTGCTGTTTTTTTGGTGATTCTTTGTGCTTCCCCGTTCTAAATGTTTGTGCAGTACTTTTTTGTCTCATTGTGGTTTTTGTGGTACTCTTTGAGGTACTTTTGGAGACGCTGATTCTTTGTGGAATCTTGAGATTGAGAGGTACTTTGTGCATTTTGGTTACTCGTTACCCTTAAACACTGCTGATTACTGTGTTTAAAGTGCTTTTATAGAGCTGTGAAGGACCCATGTGGAGTATGCATGGTTTACAAATGGGTTTTTCTTATCACAAAATAACATTCAGCTTTAGTAGAAGCCGTATTCTGGAAGTATGCAGGGCCTTTTATGTTGAGACAGTTTGCACCTCAGGCTGTCGAGCCAGCAGGATATACTGTATGTGAGGAAAACTTTTATTCTTCCTGTTGTTTTTAAAGTCAGTAAAGAGCAGTAAAGAGCAGTCAAAGCAGCGCCCCATGCCAGCTGACCACAATAACTCCAGGATTTAATAAGTTTTTCCTAATTGACCATGATTTTGTCTGGTGTAAATGAGGTGGAAGCCATAGGGAGAGTGTGTATTACAGCCCTGTAGCACTCGGGAGGAGACGAGCTGAACTCTCTGCCAGCCCGTTACAAAGCAACCATCACATTTTCATCCACATAAGCTGCAGAGTTGGACCGAGCTCGGATTTCTGTCTTTCTTTCTTTCCTTTCTTGTTCACTTGCTTTTTTTCTTTCTTTACGTTTTTTTTGTTTCCCCTCGTCTTTCCTTCCGTCATCCATTAATTTCTTCCTTCCTTCCATCTCTCCTCTCTCCCTTCCTGTCCCTCCTATCTTCCTGTCCCGCTGATGAAGACTTGGTCGGCTGCAGCGTTGAACAGGTCCAAGTTTCCTTACTGCTCCTGATTACATCAGCACATGCAGTCATGCTCTCTCTCTCTCTCTCTCACTGGAATAACAACTCATGACATCACCAACAGCTGCCCAGCTGCATGAAAGAGTGTGTGTTTGGAGGATATTCACAATTGTGTGCGAGTGTGAATGCATGGTTGGGGGGGTGAGACTGTCAGTTGCCAAGGTAACGGAGCAGGATCAGTCAAGGGGAGACTGACCGCCTCCTCCGCTGGTTTACAGTCGCAGGCCAAACTTTACAGCAGTAGTTATGCAACAATCTATCTATCTATCTATCTAGACAAGAATAAATGACACCTTCTCTCTCTCTGTCTTCATCCCTCCATCTGTCTGTTCGGTCAACCGGCTCTGCTTTTGTCCCCACAGCTGGGCCCGCTCATTAGGCCATAAAACCTCTTTTAATTAGATACTGAGGTCTGTGCGGTTGTTTCCATTGGCTTATTGGTGTGTCAGTCAATGAATCCATCCATCTCTCACTGACAGAGGCCCATTGGTCGTCGTCAGCACTTTTTCTTTTGCATTACGAGGGGTATTGTGCAGAGAACCTGGGGTGATTTCACTAAGAGCAGGACGAAAGGGACTCTTTATCGTGTGAGGTACATGTAGCATCAATAAAGCTTTAGGAAATTTACTTTAAAACATTGCAAGTACAGGTTACAAACAAGAGCAGGAGATTGTCAGCCTCCTCAGACCTCTGTCTTACATTTGTATAGCTATAGAATAGCTTCGTGCTTTGTTTCTTTATGAAACAAAACAGGAAATAAAATCCTTTTACACTGGAATTAACTAGTGTAGTCTCACTGATAACGCTCAGTTGTCCGGAAAACACGTCATTAAACTTCTGCCCCTTTTGTTGTGGAGGAAAATGAATCCTTGTCTGGACCTAATAATGGATAGATATTGGTTTATCTTGGTAATAATATCCTTTGGAGAAGATTATATTGGTTGCTAAAGAATATTAATAATCTTGTCTGCATTTGAATGAGACTTGAAATGTGAAAAAGTCACTCATAATGTCAGTTGAGTTATTATAAAACACTGATTCCAGGAGGTTGATATGAGGACATAATACCACTTTTGTTAAGTTTATAGTTCTGAGGAAAGTTTTTCTCATTAATTTTTATCATAGACTGTATATATATATATATATATATATAAATATAGATGGACGACACGTCTCCACTTTCTCTCACTGTACAGAAGTGAAGCCAAAATATCCCGGATACAGGAGCTGCCATCTTTAGATTTTGACGTCATTTGGAGCCAGAGTCTGTGCTGAAGTGATCGGGAGGTGGAGCCGCGGTATCGAGGTCATCCGCCCGATTCGATCACAAGCCGAGCGCGGCCGCAGCTTGTCAGCGAGAGAGATTCACAGCTGTCAATCATAACGACTCACCCCCTTTTTATAGCATCAAATAACTAATTCAAACCAAACTTATCAGAAAAATGAAGACTTGAACAAACATCAGCGTGATGAGAACTACCTAAAATGACAGAAACCATATTATTTGACGTGTACTTTGACTTTTTAGTTTGGCCCCTGTACCATCCACTAACATGGAGGAAGCGGAGTTTATGACCTATACTGCAGCCAGCCACCAGGGGGCGATCCAGATGTTTTGGCTTCACTTTTGGGGAGCTGTCATGTCGTCCATCTTTGTATACAGTCTGTGGTTTTTAAACTCAACCTTAAATGAACCTTTTCATGGAGAAGCAGACTGAAAGTGACATGTCACATACTCCCCTCGTAGTGGAAACTATTTGAGACTGTGACGAACAGGCACATGATACACAAAGACCAGGATCGCCAAACCTTCATCTCTTTGTCTCCTCTCTCTGTCTCTCCATACACTGTAGTCCTATAAGCCACTTTATATACTCTTTAACCCTCCGGAACAACAAGGTGTTGAGCTGCACCTCTAACAGCCGGCTAATCCAGCAGATCTGATCAAAGGTAGCCAGTTAACCTGAGCTTATCCGCAGCCTAAGGAGATCTGTTTAATGAGCTTACATTAAACCAGCCGCAGCGCCACGTCTCGCTGTGCTTCCAATCAGCAGTCGAGAGGTTATTTTATACTACGAGATGGATTTTATTTGAAATTATCCCTCTCTGTTTGTCTGTTTGTATCCCTCTGCCTGGATTTAATCTTCATCAACATAATGTGTTGTGTATTTCCAGCTATCGCTCCGTCTCTGTCTCTTTATTCTGCATCTGTCCGTCTCACACTCAGTTCCGGCTTGTATATCTGTCTATGTAGAGATGCAGAATAAATCAACAGAAAGAAAGGATGAAAAAATGACAAAGAAAGAATACATAAATAATAATAATAAAAGCCATGTATGTTTGTTTTGCATATATGAGAAAGTCCTGCGTCAGATCACTTGTAAAAACACTGTGACTGTAAAAGTTGTGTTTGATTTTTAAATTCCATGCTGAAAAACTTCTTTAGAGAAATATTTTTATATTTTATATAAACAGTATATTGGAGATACAGTACTATATTTTCACCTAAAATAGTAGAATAAAAAGTCCTTTAAAAGGTGTCTCATACGTCCCACACTACATGTATCCGTCTGTCTTTCAGGTTTCTACATTTCTGTAAACATGTAGCAGAATCGCCGTGTCTTTTTGTGTGTCTCTTCCTCTGTGTTTTTCTGACGTTACTTTGTTGTGACAGGTTTCACGACGGTCCCTCTCTGTGCATCCCAGTCTGTCTGTCTCTCTGCTAGTCTCTGTTTGTCTCAGTCCTTCTCTGGTGTCACTCCATTTTGACATTACTACCGCGACTCTGTGCCGATCTGCCTCTCCCTCTCTGAGTTTCTGTCCGTTCCTCTGTCTTTCCCTCTCTCTTCCCCTCGCTTGATGTTTTTCGGATGTGACAGAAGTCGTGTGAACCTCTCTATCTGTTTCTATCGGGTTGTCTTTCCCTCTCCTGCTGATGTTATTTCCATCAGGCTGTACACATCTCCGAACAGCAGGGGGATGAACATCATGTACCTGTGAACACAAGACCTCTGGCGATGCTGTCACATCTCGTCTCTTCTTTCTGTCCGTTCTGTTGGTCTCTGCTGATATTTCAAATATTAAAAAAGTTTGAGAAACTCACTATTGACAGGAAACTTCAGGGATCTTTTAAAGGACTCTCACGGGGAAATTTGGGATTTTCTTTTGCGTGAATTTACCAGAATATATTTGACAACTTGTTTCACACGACAGTCAGCCCAAGTGTACAGAGGAAACCAGACTGTTTATGCCCTTAGTGGGCGTCTGAGCTGAAAAACAACATTAATAAACCAAGGAGGAATAAAAACATTTTCAGGTCATAGAAGCTCTCCCACTTTGTTGAGGAAAGTAGCAGATTTTTACATCATGGCCTGTAAATAAATACTCCTCAGTGGCCCAGTTTGCTGCTTTTCAACCCTTAAATCTCTTCTTTAACTTCTCTTTTGATTCACTGGATCAGGACATTTCTCCCGCTGTGAGACGTGACTCAAAGCTGGAATTATCTTTTATTCATCGGTTGTATTACTCATAAAACACTGAATATATAACATCCTTGCAAAGATCTACATGCAATATAATTAAAAAAAAATATGATTTTCAATTGTAAAACACTATCAGGAAAATATTACGATAAATAAGCTTGACAATATTATGTATTACATAATCTGACAAATAAGTCTCCAAACCCAAGCTGAGAAATCTCCCTGCAGACATTATACCACTGTTTTCACAGGCTGAGCAGTACTTATGAACTTCATGTGTAAAATTGGTTGATTGCTCCTTTAATTTGTGCATTTTGGAGTTTAATTTCTCTGAAATCTACATTCTGGCCATCATTTGACCTTTCACTAGAAACGGATGTGACTGTTCAGAGCAGCGTTATGTGCCTTTATTGTCAGCTAGCCGGCCCAGTCGCTAGGAAAACATGTTGACATTGTATGTTTCTGCAAACCACGGAGACGTTGAATGTAGATGCTTTCGGTCAGAGCAAGTGGCGCAGTATACATAGTAGCGAACGTTATTGAAAGTGACGAGGTATAATAGCGAGTATAATAAACGAGGAAGTCCATTAAGGGTGGGTTGGTCAAACAAACACGAGACTTTCACCCAGGAGAACGCATGTGTGTGTCTCTAATGTTACGCCTGTTACGTAAGAAAGTCCACTAAGGGCGGTTGTTATTTATTTATGCTAGTTACGTTGTTACGTTATTATTTTAACACAATCCATGATCTTTTTTTTAACCTTAACCAAGTAGTTTTGATGCCTAAACCTAACCAATCATCTCACAAAGTTAACCGCGTGTCATTGGGTTTTTCTGCACGCGTGATACGAGGCTGATATGAACATTGATATTAAATATATCCCGTGGTTTGCAGAAAAATACGATGGCAACATTTTTTCTGGCGACTGGGTTGTCCGCAGGAGGGAGTTATTCATAGCCGAGAGACACCAAGTCATTATTACAGCGAGGTGCCACTGTAACTACATCACTGCAGTGGTCAGTGCAACCTCACACCACTCTCCACATTCACACCAGTATTTACTCCACAGGACAGTTTGTCATTCTGCTGTAGTTAAAATCTCTGGCTTGTGTTGCAACAAAGAAAGTCTGAAAATCAATGTTCAACTTTGCTTTTCTGTCCCTTCTTAGAGATTTTGTTTGTAGCAACGCTCAAACCATATTTACTGGAAACCAAACAAACATTATGTATCTTCCTTCTCTTTAAGCAGCAGAGGGTGAACGTGTCCCGTCCCACAGCAGGATCAAGTTGCTCTGATCTCTGACATGTTTACGTGTGGCGCTCTGCGTTTGATTCTTTAGCACCGTGGGGACGTTCTCCTGTCGCTCATCCTGGAGCATCTGTATGCATCGTCATACCGAGCGTGCATATGTTGCTGTGTGTTACTGTGAGTCAGAAATCAGAGGAGAAGCAGCTCGCTGTGCCTCCGGTGCCTCTCTGGTCATCGGGGAGAGGAAGAGGAGGAGGAGGAGGAGGAGGAGGAGGTGGAGAGCAGAGGAGGAAGGAGTGAGTCATGCTAGTTAGACTTTAATAAAAACAACTGCCAGGGTCCACAGCCTGGATCATGATGATGATGATGATTGTTCTAGTGTTGAACAAAGTGGTGTTGGGTCACTTGGTCACTGTGGAAATTGCGAAGTGAAGTTCACGTCTGGTATGAATTTCACAGACTCTTGCTTTTCACTTTCAACCCTCATCATCCTCTGATAGAAATAAGAGCTCCAGTAATTGAACCTCTTGTACTTTCTGTCCTGGACGCTGCAGGTTTGTCCAGTGTGATGCTGCAAACTGCATCAGTAGCTGCGGCCCGTACAGTACGCTGGATTTAAACATTACCGAAACTGTCTCGCAGTACGATGACTGAATTGATTTGATTGATATCTGTGACTCGTCTGCCATTGTTAGGCCCTTAACTGGCGCTGGTACAGGTGTTTCATCTGAGGAACTTTACCTGGAACTTTGCATTACCTGAATATTTAAAACCTTGTGAGACTTTAGAGCTTATTTCTTTGTATTTGGGTCTTCTTTTGTGGTTTTCTCCACTCTGAATGTTGTGCTGATGTCATTTAGTCCTGCAGTGCATCTCTGATTTTCCCAAACACTCTAATAAACTCTGGTTTGTTTCTTGGCTCCATGTTCTTCCCAAGAATGCCTATCAGGACTTTAATATGGTTGTTTGAAACACAGTCAGTCGTATTGGTCAGCCAAGGTTGTTGCAGATGCAGTTGGCGGTTCTTGTTTTGTTTGTTGTAGTAATCCTAGTTGCGATGTAAACACACATTCTCTTGATGAATCAGGATTGACAGCGCTGCTAGCTTCAACTAAAAGAATCAGTCTGACGTCCTCATCAGGGCTGGAATTTAAATAGAAAACAAAGTAAATTACAGTAAATCAAAATCCATGACAACTTAATGTTTTGGATGTTTTGGAAAAACTGTAAAGATTATATTGTTGTTCTGTTATGTTCTGGGTCTCACGAGCAATATTAAAAGTGTCTCATAAACTCGTTACCGTATGTAAACACAGTCTCAGCGACACTCAACAGATATTTCTTCAGCAGCTGCAGCACGTCAAGCTCAGGAAAAAAAACAGCTTCCAACAGTTAAAATGTCAAATGATGATGAAAAAGTCACGCACATACACAGTGATGTCTTGCACCGGTGGGACCGATACCGAAGTTACTGCCAACAGAGCTCACTGTCCATCACTGAGGGATGTAAACTCGGTTGTGTTGGTGCTGGTTTGGCGTGACAGTGAGTCTGTTTGTGTTCACGGCATGAGAAAGAAGACAAAATACTGCATGAACCTGTAGCGTTACCACGGCAACACCTAGTTTGAACGTAACACTGCAAAGTTGGTTTAAATACCCATGATACATAAAACACCTTAGATAAAAGTGTCAGTCATGTTTTGTATTATATGAATATTAACTATGGCTGCACAATTAATACAATTTGACCGAAATCGCAACATGGTGCAATATCTGTTAAAGGCAAAATATGTCAAAATACCATTTTAAATTGAATATTGTGGCGCTGCAGAGATGTTCATATTTTCAATGATAATGATAATAATGTAAAATTAATATCGCTGATCATAACGCAATATCAGTGAAAATAATCGCAATTAGATATTTTTTCAAAATCCTTCAGCCCCGATATTAATTGATCTTTAAGTAAATATTTTGTAATGAAATGAAGCCGGTCTCAGTGGCACAGCTGTACAGCTGTTTCAATATGATCTCCACTGACAGAGTGGCCTTTACTGCTACAATCACACACACACACACACACACATACAAATGCGTGCACACACAATCATACACTCATGCCAAGACAATGGCCTGCTAATCCTCGCCTGTGATTGGACGAGTCCAGATTACCCAGAGGGCACCAGCTGTCGGGGAGAGTCGAAGCCCAGTTTCCTCAGTATCAGCGCGCACACACACACACACACACACACACTGTCACTCACTAATGCTGAACTAACTGCAGAACGAGGCTGAAATGTTCACCAACAAAGCCTTAGCATGTGTGCTAACATCCAGGCTGTGTTATCTGTTAGCTGGACGTGGCGCTCGCTCGGCCAGACTGGAGCGTTCAGCCGCTGTCAACAGAGACTGTTTGTCACTGCTGTCAACGGACTGTAAAAATAGGAATGGGAACTAATATGGTCGTAATGCTAACGGGCGTCCAGCACAGCCAGGTAGCCAAATGTGGCAAATGCCTGGATGTGCTGTGTTTTATTTTTAGCCTCTGTTGTTTCAACTCTTCCACCCTGTTGGTCCGCGCACTCAACTCTTTGTCCGCGGGAGTGGGCAAGAATCCTCTTTAAGGCCATTAAAGTATTAAAGATATCCTAAATTCAGTCATGAGAAAGAACATTTCCTCCATTTCATAGGCTTCTTTGTGCAGAACATGTATTTGATATCCACTAACAATTCATTCTTGCTATCCATGGTTCTTTTTTAGTTTCATAAATGTAACATGGCTCAACTGTTTCTGAATGTTATTTATTAAACCGGTGTTAAATTAAATTCACATTCAAGAGGTCTTTAATATTGGCTCCTTGAAGCCGTGACACCGTGATGTATTCATCACTTTCCAACTCCCACATACACACACACTGCACAGCTTTTATCCCTCAATCCCGCTGCTCCCAGTGCAGCCGCAGAGGGCCGAGCCGGGCCAAACCGGGCCGGTCCAACAATGCGGGGAGAGGGGAGGAGACAGGAAGCGCTAACTGACACGCTGCTGAGCCCAGATAAGAGCAGATCCCACTCAATACTGGAGTCGAGGGAGATGGAAGAGGGAGAGGAAGAGGAGGAAATGAGAGGGAGATAAAGAGGGAAGAAGGAAAGGAGAGTGAGGAAGAGAGAGAGAGAGAGAGAGAGAGAGAGCAAAATGGAAAAGAGAAAGGAGAGAGAATAAATGCTAAAAGGGAGGGAGAGAGAGAGCCAAAGAGAGATTTACTTTCAGTGTGTTGTTGAGATTCAGAGGACTGAGAGGCTTTGCATTGGCCTAGATTCTCCTCCCTGTGTCTGTGTGTCTGTCAACACTGACCCTCCTCTCCGGACCAGCCCTGATGTATTTATTCTCTCTCAGTTCTGACCTGCTACATTTTCATAAAAACAGTCAAGTCATAAAGTATGAAGTAGGTGATACGCTTCTCATTGTTTTGGCTTGAAACACCAGGTGAAAGTGCTGATTTCCAGCTGTGAAGGACCACACATACAAGCGGTGACTATATTAGTCACATAATTTACATCACAGCTAATGATTTTGCAAACTGTTCAGTGTTTTAGAATTGTGTTTATAGTGTTCCAGGCAACGACTGGTTTCATTCATTATGTAAGGTATGAAAATAAATGAGCTCGGAGCTTGTTGGAGTTGTGTAAACCATCACAGTGACGAGCGTAACTGATTTCTTTTAGACAAAAAAAAAAGTGTTTTTGGAATGAGGCAATGCAGTATAGACTTCAGTTTGCACTTAGCATTACACAATGATGATATAACTCAGAGTAAACTTAATACAGATGTTCACTGTGATGGATTTCACAAGTGACACAAGTTTTAAGAGTCTGTTCATTAGTTTGGATGGAGCCCAACGGCTGCCTGGAACGTCAGTGTATCTTTTGGTCGTTTGATTTTCCTTTCACAAACGGGTATTAAAACACAAAGAAATTAGTGGTTATTTGATTTTTGTTTTAAAATAAAAAAAAATTGTAAAAGTTTTTCTTTATCAGGGTCAAATTTCAAACGTCATTTTTTCATATTCTGCGATCGGAAGTTGCGTATGAGGATGGTGCTGTGTATGAGAGACAAAAAAAAGTACGGTGCTGCTCTGTAACTGAAGGTGATGGACACGGATCAGTACGTAGTTTTTCGAAACAATAAAAGAGTGTATCTCAGGGAAAAAGACATAACTGCAGAAAAACTAATTTCTGTAAAGTTGGAAAGATATTGACAGATTCTAACTTCCCTGATCAATAAATCATAACCAAAATGTTATTAAAACACCAACGAGGGCTCTTTCTAACCGTAGTAAGGTAGACAACGAGCTACAACCTAATTTTAATCACAACGAGCCTTCAGTCCTCCGAGCTGGACACAAAACATTGGTCTCTATGTGCATCCGGCTGTGAGACGAGTGGTCAGGGACCGTCTACAAAGTGCAACGCTGAAAAGAGATGCTATAAAAATATTCAATTGCTTTAGTCTTATACAGTGTAGAACCCTAAAATTACTTCTAATAAACTCCTGATAAAGAAAAACGACTTCTGTTTCAATTTTAATTTTTGTATTTTAAAATGAAAATCAAATACACACTAATTTTTTTGTATTTTAATATCCTTTTCTGAAAGGAAAATCATATGACCCAAAAGATACACTGACCCTGGAACTATTTGACAAAGTGCATATAAACATCTAAACCTCTAAACACCATGGGACTTAATGTGTTTTGGTTAACATGCACATTAAGTGAAGTGTAGCCTTTACATTAATTGTATTAATTGAAGTTGGTGTAGACTCTGTCCCTCTTTTGAGGATGCAAACATCATCCGACTGAAGCCAAAACAACGAAACGTGTCACTGTGCTGCTACAGACTTCACTGTTTATAATTCCATCGCTCAGTTTCCATGTTGTAAACACAGGGTGTCTGGTTACACTGTCCTGGGTAAAATGAGAAACAGGAAATGCATAAGTTATAACATACAGTATATTCATGCACGCATACAAATGAATCGTCTTTGTTCTCTCATATGTTTCTTATATTTCCTGCAAATGATCTGTTGCAGTTTTTCCTGCTGAAGACCTGGAGTGTAAATCCTCTGAGGCTCTTTGATTTGTGTTATATAGAGTTTAGCCGGTATATTTGGAGCTGGTATAAATCTTAAAGATGCAGTTGCAGCTTAAACACATGTTCTGCTCACACTGACCCAAAAGTTTGGAAATGATAGCGACTTGTTTTATTTTTCATGTGACCAGGGAGTTTATTTCCTGACTGGACGAGGTCCTGGAAACAGATACTGAATGTGTCTGAGGAGGAGATCCTTTTTCTCCACTTGGAATTTTTGATTCTTGATTGCCGTTCCTATTTGCTGCTGCGGCAGCATCGTTTCCCAGCGGGGATCATTACAGTTTCTTCGTTTCTTTTCTTTTCTCGCAGTTGCTATTTTTTTGAAAAGCAGCATGAGCCCCATGGTTTCTTTTTCATTCATCTGCACATAAAAAAATGAGGAACATAATAGAAGATTCTGAGTGTTCAAATGTGAATTGGGACAGCGTATCCTGCACAACATCAAACCTTCACCTGTGAGTCTCCACTCACCTGTGGAAACATTTTGAATATAAGAAAACGTGAATGGAACAAATCCCTTTTTGACAAAACTCCTAAAAGTTGGCACATTGATGGAGAAGTAACATTTCTTCTCCGTGTTTTATTTCTGGCAGTGCAGCAGCTTCGGTGGTACCACCTTCCATTACACAGGAAGCACGTTCATATTTGAAGAAGCAATAAAATTCAACTATGTGTCCGAGTTACAAAAGACTTTACAGGCTGATGAAAACGTGCTGGTATTACTTTTTCCTCCTGTTGCTTAAAATAAGCTCTGTGTATCTCCTCCGAGTGTTTGTCATCTGTTTAAACTCATGCACTGACCTCTCTGTCTGTGTGTGTGTGTGTGTGTGTGTGCAGGAACGACAGAGCGGGTGTGTCTGATCCAGGGGACGGTGGAGGCGCTGAACGGCGTCCATGACTTCATTGCTGAGAAGGTGAGGGAGATGCCTCAGAGCACCCAGAAGACAGAGCCGGTCAGCATCCTGCAGCCACAGACCACCGTCAACCCTGACCGCGTCAAACAGGTCAGTCTCAATGTCTCTGCTATTCTGTTCCAGGAGCAGCTGAGGTTAACTCTACCATCGTCTGTGTGTGTGTGTTTATCAGCTGTGTGTGTGTGTGTGTGTGTGTGTGTGTGTGTGTGTGTGTGTGCGTGTGTGCGTGTGTGTGTGTGTGTGTGTGTGTGTGTGTGTGTGTGTGTGTGTGTGTGTGTGTATGTGTGCGTGTGTGCGTGTGTGTGTGTGTGCCAGCTCTGCTTCGGCTGAAGGGGTGTGTGAGCGAGAGAGGGAGGGAAGTGTTTGCCTTTGGAACCACTGACTGTGTGCGGTCGAGTTGTGATTTTCTGTTTGAGTGAAACTGAATGAGGCAGAAAAAAGAGAGACGACACGCGACCGTACAGACATGTAAACAGATGAGGGAGGGAGAGAGAGAGAGTGTGTGAAAAATAAAGAAAAATAAGGTTAAAGGGAGACAAGAATGGAAAAAGAGACACAGGGAAAAATAGGAGGAAGGGCAAGACGGGAGAGTGGAGGAAAGACTGAACGATGGAGGGAAGAGAATGAAAGAAAAGAAATGGAGCGATATGATGTCCAGTCTGACAGGATGCAGTGTGTGTGTATAAACTGCTTATCTGTCATGAACTATAGGCTTCCACACACACACACACACAGACCAGAAACCTAAACATCCACGCGCCAACTGGAAACGGTTTCCTGCTGAGGGAGGAAGTGTGAGCGAGTGTCCTGATCACTCCGTCTCTCGCTCACACACACTCATCAATTTTATGTGAGAAGTGTCTTAATCAAAAACATGGAGCTTCAACTTTCCATCCCACTGACTTCCTGTAGTATTCAGCCTTTTCATTTACGCTCTCTCTCTCTCTCTCTCTCTCTCTCCTCTCTCTCTCTCTCTCTCTATATATATATATATATATATATTTGGATCAGTTATTATGACGTACACGGTTGGAGGATGAGTTGTCCCTGATCTACTAAGTTAGGGTCATCACCTCACAGTATAGCCTACATAATGTTTATTAGAGCTTTTGTAGACTTATCAATTAGTTGATTTAATCGACAGATCTGTAAAACTGAGTTTCTCCACAAAGAATCACACAGAAACACCACTTTAAATGTTGTCTTTATCACAGATGTGCCCATAAGGTTCTTGGAAATTCAGCATGAAAAAAGCATAAATACACGACTAATCGACTAAAGAAATCTTAGTCGACTAAGACCAAAACAACTGATTAGTCGACTAATCGACTAAGAGGGGGCAGCCCTAATGTTTATGTAAATGTTATATTGCATATTGCATAATATTTAAGCAGGATTACAACTATGCACGTGTTTGTAGCTATCGTCATTGACATACAGCCATTCAACATCTCAGCAGTAAGCTCCTTAAAACCCTCTCTGTTTGTAAACTCACTGTTTGCAGTGACATATTGTGGCTATAAGGTCAGATCCATTGTCAGGTGTATTATCATAGATGATTGATGTCACAGACACTAAGGGGCACCAAACTGTAAAATCTTCTAATCTTATGATGTCTTTCATTTGCCTTAAAAATATCAACCCATTTTCTGTTCAAATTTGATACGAGACAGTTTTTGATTTCAGTATTTTAGTGTCCAATCAGGAGAGAATAACCAGAATGCCGTGTGCAGTAATAATTCACATTGTAGTGAACTGAAGTCCGTTTCAGCGTTAGCTTCCGTCCCCCCGGCTGTCATTACTCAGTTTAATTGGGGACTATTTCATCGACCTCCCTGAAAAGCTGAAACATGATCCTGTGTTGATATTCTCAGATAAATGAGCAGCTACACGTGTAAATATTGAACATTTTACAATTTGACAATATTATTTAAATATAGATAAAAGATGGACAATTCAACAAGAACAGTCATCACTTCACGTTTTATTATATGGAACAGTAGTTGATACAGGAAACTCATGCGTCATGTTTCAGCTGTTTACAAAGAAACTTTCAGCTGAAACTTTTGATAAATGACTTCATTGTTTGCTCAGAAACTTTGTTTAACTGCAGTAGTTCACATGGAGCTCATTCCGCTGCTGATTGTACGGTTAAATGTGCGTGTCAATACCAGCTGTGTAATGGAGGACAATTAGTGTGGCCATTGATTATGATCCCAATCTGTTTAAGTGATTATCATCATTCTCTCTTCATGATCGCTCCCTATTGATTAGTCAGGTCTGGCATTGTTTCCATATATTGACTGTTCGGGCCTGCCAGACGATGCATTCAACCAGGCCTGTGGGCACGCAAACACACTCACACACACACACGTACAGTAAAAAAAACATTAAAGAGAATATAAATAAATATAAGAAGGATTCATTAGGAAAGAAATAAGAAGATGACATCTGCTGCAGAGTGGAAAACTAAATATATATTTTTGAAATGTCCCCAGAACTTCCTGTTTTTCCTCCTCGTGTCGTCGTCTCTGGTGTTGCATGAGTGTTGCGTACGTTCTCCCCCCGCTGTGATTTCTCTGTCATAAGCAGAATTTGGGGGGAAGGGGGGAGGAAGGAGCTCTACGCCTTTATAGTAGTGAATAATTATAGTTATCAGACACACACACATTGACACAGTCCTCAGAGATAGAGTCTTTGGAAGAGTACACAATTACAAGGTGCAGTTATGAGGAGAGTTTCATGCATAATTGATAAATACTCTGTGTACACACACACACACACACACATTCTCACCCACACTGAGTCCTCCTGCCCACACACACTCTGCAGAGTTGAACTCAAACTGGCTTTTGAAGGCTCGTGCAGATAACAGTATTGAACTGTGTTCGCACAGATGGAGTCTTGTTCATTCGTGTTTGCAAAGTTGACATCTTGTCTCTAAAGGTCATTCTTGTCAGGCTGGGAAGTTATACTATATGGCTGAAAGTATGTGAACACCTGAATGTCACAGCTGGAGGTATCAGCTGTGGGCATCCCGTTCAACCACAAGAGCTTTAGTGAGGTCTATCTCTGGTTGTTGCCCGACAAGGCCGGGCTTGTAGTCAGCGTTGCAGTTTGTCCGTTAAGTGTTGGATGTGGTTGTGGGTCTCTGTGCAGGTCTGTCAAGTTTTTACACACCAACCTCAGGTTGTAGTTGCCAGGCAACCAGTGGAGAGGCCAGGAAGAAAATACTGCAGCACATAACCCCGTTAAAATAGTGAATAGTTGTGAATTGTTGTTTTTACAATTCAGTTTTTGTACAAATTTAACAAATGAGATATAAAGTGTCTATTAGTGAGCTGTAGAAGTGATGGGTGGTAGATTAGCTGTTTTCCTTTCTTATGCGGTGACGCAATTTGCGTACTTCCATACTTACACTAAGTACCACTATACTGTAGTCGGATAGAAACCATTACTGGGTTCATTTATCTGTCTAATTGAATTACTGCCGTTACGGCGTGATGTCCGTGGCTGACCATCACCAGCTGCCTGAAGCTGCCAGAAAAGCGAATACGTGCAGACGTGCTAAAAGAGGCGAACTATCCCTTTAAAACAAAGTGGCAGCCTGGACATGTGTGATGCTTTTTCTCTCTTCAGTCTGGATCTTCTGCATCCCGAGCGTCTGAGCCCGAGGCTCACTGACAGTTGACTAATGCTGTTGTGGACGAGGCGAGCAGCCGCGGGGAGACAAGCAGGCTAATAGCTGCTGATATTCAGACACTTCTAATACATGGCCAATCCCCCTGTTGCTCTTTAGGCTATTTATACCATGTCGGAGAGGCGACTAAATGGATTTGGGCTGCATTTGACGACACACACAGATACACACACAGAAAGAAACCCCCATACCAAAATAACCTCCTCAAACAACCGTGCTGGACACACAGATGCCCCGACCTTTAGAGGACACTTCATGCAGCCGAGCATCAAAACCCAAAGGACCGGAGGACACATGTATTTGAAGGAAATAGAAAAATGTTTATAAAATGATCCACAACTTTATGAGCATGTTGTATCTTAGGTAATAACGCAACCATAACAAGCAGAAATATTTTTGTCCGCAAAAAATATATATAATAATAATATAATTGTGACAGTGTAACATGTTTCTCTTATGGTGAAATGTAAGGAACATTATGATTATAAACATATATACACTACCTTAAAAAGTAACGTTACGTCTGAATTAAAAGTATCTTGTTCCAGTATTTTTTCTTTTCCTGCTTCAGCAACATGCCAGCAAATGTGTTGACCCTAACCTTAACCCTTTGTTTACTTCAGACAATTTAATAGCATGGAAGTAAGGAAGAAAATATGAAAAAGTAAAAGTAACATTTTAATACAACTTGTACCCTTAGTACCAACTATAAGAAGTGGAAATCTAACAGTTTATAGTGACCAAAGTATAATCAGAGTACTATAATACAGGGATGGGTAATCGAACAAAGTAACACACTACTCCCAGCACACACAGTTATGGCTGGTTCAGACTACACGATATCAGCCTGATTACAGCCCAACACGGCTGTCGTTGGGTGTCGCTCGGATCGGGAACAACAATGAGTGTCGTGTGCGACAATATCTTTTTATCCTGTGTAGTGTGTCATTGAACCGACACCACATCTGGGACGCCTGACGTCGTCCCAACAGAAAGTCTAGCATGTTTGAATTTTTTTTTTGGCCTTCCACGACGTGTTTTGTCACGGCCGTGACTTTGATCAATAGGAGCACAGAGCGATCTGACACGAAGGCACACACAACTGCAAACAATGGCGAAGCAAAAGAGGAATGATGTCGGTGCTGTGAGGTGGAATTGTGAAATAGAGGAAAGACTTGTAGAGCTATGGCAACAATACCTTGGCCTTTATGATGTTTCCTTGAGGGACTAACACGACAGTGAACAAAGAAAAAAGCTCGCGAGGAATAGCAGAGGAACTTCAGCCCCTCCTCACCAAGCGAGTAAGCTACTGCCATTAGCATCAAGCTTCCTTCCTGATGACATCAAGCACGTCGTGAAAGACGACCAGCGATGATTGATCAGGGGACCGTCGTGTGGCCTGTCATGTCTCTCGGCCGAGTCACGACAAGAATTTATGACTCTCAATCTCCTAATGTGACACAGTGACCATCGAAACCAACAGAAACCTGTGTAGTCTGAACCAGGCGTTACACGGAGACATACATCTAAGGTCAGTGGGCTGTTAGTAAGCTGAGAAGTCTTGGTATTTAAAAGCATGGCGGTCATTGTGGAAACACACAAACACAAACTCGCTTTGATCTGATGAATAGACCTCTGACACACACACCATCACACACACGTTGACATACACACCATCACACACACGTTGACATACACACCATCACACACACGCGTGCCCCTGAAAGATGAATTGGTGTCCAGTGCGGTGCAGCCGTTGATTGTCTGCTATTTTGGGTTGTGGATAAAATGTCTTCTTCTTGTCAAGAGGGCGGCTGTTGCAGCATGTGGTGTTGGCCTTACTGGTTAACCCCTGGGACTAGACGAGAGACAGAAGAGAGAGAGGAGAGATGTTTGAAGGATGTCTGGAACGCGAGGTAGGGAGGAAGATGGACAGAGAAGATGACATAAAGACAGACAGACAGACAGACAGACAGACAGACAGACAGACAAAGAGAGGACAAAGTGAGCCAGGAACAAGAGTCTGGCCGTCTGAGTGAGGGACAGAGAGCTGGACGCAGATCTGAACTCTTGTTAGCCGACAGCTGCAGAGAGACGGAGAGCTTCGCTGGAAGAAGCAGCTGCTGATAGAAAGAAAAACAGAAGGACGACACACAGCGTTTCAAGGCCGCATAACAGGACAACAGATCAGCGAAGAAGAAGATTTACGAGCTGAATAAATTCTTTCACCGGCTCTAATGAGGTCTTATATGACATACGGAAGAAGAGAATTTATTGAGGGATTTTATTACTTTTATTATGATGTCTGCTTTTGTTTTCACCACCCCCAAGTACGCTCTTGTAAAACATCATCACACCAGTGAGCACGCTCTCATGTTACACTTCACATTAGATATTCATAGTTTGGAGAGGGTGATAAATGCTCTCACAGAATCGATCGAGACAATTTGAGTGATGCACAAATTGTTAACAAAAGATTTCCAGGGACTGTTTTTCTCTGTTAAATAATGACACTTAGGAACGGGACTCATGGTGCATTACTCAATGACTTCAGTGTCTCATAATGCACAGTGCTGTTCACTTAGATTTCAGGTAGTTAGTTTGGTTGCGGTTGTGTTTATTTTTTTTGTGATATAGTGACCGATACATACAGTATGTATAAGATATTAACTGAAAATACAAATTATCAATATATATATTGATATTAAATATCATAGATTTGTATTTATATATATATAAATATATATATATATATCTTATGTCCTTAAAATTTGAAGCCAATGTGTAAATATTTTCAGATACAGTTCCTCTAATGGCCACCAGATGCTGACTGTCAAACTAAGTCAAACTAATCTATAGAAATATAGACATTTTTACACAAAATAGTGTCTTAGTAGCTAATTTCATTTGCTCTAATATGTCTGTGGTGCAACTATTGTTCCATTTAGATGAGATTCAGCCTTAGATAAGATAAAATAAACCTTTATTAATCAAATTCATTCATGTCAAAGCAGCAACAGCAATGAGAATGAATCACAGGAGAGGTACAGATATGAGTAAGAGTACAGAACCAAACCAAGATGATGAAAATAAAATCAGGAAAATAAAACTATGTTACTTTTATAAACAGTAGTTACATAGTTTCCCTTTGCAATAAAGGCAATATGTTTTTGCCTTCACTAACAAGTCTTGCAGCCTTCAAACAAAGGACAAGTTGGGGGCTTCTAACGCGTGCAACGTATCCTCATACAACTGTTTGTATGATATGATTCGTACAAAAGGTTTTTCCGCATTTTTCGTAATGCACGTGTCAATTTCCACTCCAGTCTTTTCAAGATAAGCTTCCATCTTTACAGGAAAAAACTTGGTTAGGTTTAGGCAACAAAGCTATTTAGTTAGGTTTAGGAAAAGATCGTGGTTCGGGTTAAAATAACTCCAGAAGTGACGTTATTTAAGTACGGAAGTTATGCAACAAATAAATCAACCTTGACTTCTGTTTCACACGGGGTACAAACACCAGTCTCCTGTGCGGTGTTTTTGGACCCACACATCCACCCCGACCTCCTCCCTAAGAGGCGTTTGTCTCTCTTTATACTGGTTCACAATTACGTGGATTACATACAAATTGATTTTTCCGATATATATATGAACTACAGTGCATTCGTGTTTGTAGGTAGGATAGCTACAAACGGTGAATGAGAACAGCCTGACCTGTGTGTGATGTGACAGACACCTGGTCCAGGTTTTATTCAGCTACTTTGTGATCATCCCTGTTTACCTGCTGTCGTTTTGATGTACTACTGTAAATTCAGTCTTTGAAGAGAAGCAGCACACAAACATCAGCGATCGTTACATAAAAGCCGAAGCACTCAGACCTGTGTTTATGTGTAATATAGTGAAGCATCACCTACTTACTGCATCAATATTGTATTCATATTGGCAGTAAAACATTACCTCTCGTCTGTTATTGTTGCATTACGGTGTTTGGAAGTGAGCTGCAGAGCCGAGGCTGCGTCCCCTGTGAGATCAGCTGTAAATGGCCTGTGGTTTTGTTGTGGTATTATTATTATGGGGTTATTTTTGGCCCCGGGCTGCGTGGCCTTTATTCAGACTGAAAACTGCAAGACGTTGTTTCGCCGAATGATGAATACATGAGCGTTTACACTCGTCGACTCTGGTCTGGTTGTTTTCCTGGCCGCTCCCTGCAGCCACTTCCTGCAAGAGAGAGGCGCCATTTCCTGTGAACTTTCACCTCCGGCACGAACACCTGTTTCCTACTTCCTGTTATTGCCTCCCTACACAGGAAGTGCGCCATAAATGTCAGGAAAACGTAGAGTCTGGCTCGCTTTGTGTCCAATGATGAAGAGGTGGGAGTGTAAGACGTAGCTGGTGAGAGGAATAACTCAGCTTCAGCCAAAAAACACACCGACAGTCGGAATAAGTTCTGTGTTGTTTTTAATCAGTGAATGAATAAAAGGATAAGGTTGGGGTTTGATATCAAATCTGAATCCTTTCAAATCCATTCCGGTTCAGCTCTCAACATCTACAAGTAAATAAAGTTATAAATAATAATAAATCATTAAAGTCTTTTCATCGAAGAAGACTCCGTTGTGTTGAACTACAAAAACATCATGGAGTGTTTAGTCTTCCTCCAACAAGACATGTTCATTGACAATCCGTCTGTTCTTGTATTCCGTTGACTTGTGATCAGGTTTTTTCACACCTGAGCAGTCTTCAACAGTACGCTGCTTTCTTCCCTTCTTACGTAACATGTTATCTCCCCGTCAGTCCTGTGATTTGCAGTGTCTGCTTCGCTGCTGAGTCAGCAGAATAACACTCTCTCTGTCTGTGTGTCTCTTATCGGCTCCAAACAGCCATGACTGAGTGTCTGCATCATATTATCTCTGCTGTGATTCCTATTTTACTGCTCTGTTTTACACACGTG
This sequence comes from Sebastes umbrosus, assembly GCF_015220745.1. Classification (NCBI taxonomy): domain Eukaryota; kingdom Metazoa; phylum Chordata; class Actinopteri; order Perciformes; family Sebastidae; genus Sebastes; species Sebastes umbrosus. The sequence goes on from NC_051275.1 coordinate 31,760,242, forward strand.
AACTCCACGCACAGAAAAATCAAGTTCAGATGTAACGTCTTGCTTTCTTTCTCACTTCTTGTCGTTCTTTCCTTCCTTTTTTCCCTGTTGCTTTGTTTTAGTTTTGTTGTGTCTTTCTTTAAAACATATCTACGACGGCGTATTAGGGCCTTTGTAGGAAAAATAAATAAATTACATAGCCGGGCGAGTGGGTAACAATAGAAAAAACTCAGAGATTAAAGTCGTAAATTTACGGGGGGAAAAAAATCACAAATTTATATGAAAAAAACTCTGAAATTCTCTGAGATTAAAGTCACAAATTTATGAGAAAACAGAAAAATTGTGGTGTTTTTTTTGTCAAGGAACCACAACGCTTCACTTTGTAAAGTTGGATCAACCTCATCACAGGATGGCCTCTGAGCGAGGCAAAGGTCCTAAAAGATACATACCGGTATACGCATTTTCCATCATGTTATTTCTGTGTCATTTGATAAACTGACATTGAATTGCAAATGCAATGCGTTGTACTTTATCCTCATGTTAGACCAGTTGTAAGTTTTATTTTGCCAATGGGTTATCAGAAAAAATCCTAAAGACGCTGTTTCGGATGTACTCTCTGTAGGACGGCCCTCTGAGCGAGGCGATGGTCCTGAAAGACAGATATACGCGTCTTCTTTCATGTTCTTTCTGTGTTCTTTTATGAACATAAATAAATACTAATATAATATATTTTGCACTCAACGGCGCACGTTACCGCCATGCTAAACGGTGGAGTCTGCGGTGTGATGAGGTTAATCCAGGCTTGCAAAGTGAAGTGATGTGATTCCCTGACAAAAACAAAAAAATACATAATTTTTCCGAGGTTTTTTTTTCTCATAAATTTGTGAGTTTTTCTCAGAAATTTACTATTTTACTATTTTTTTCTTGGAATATTAACGGCTTCGTAATTTATTTATTTATTAATTTTTTTACCTGAGGTCCTAATACGCTGTCGTACATATGTGCAGGGAATACACAAGAAAAATGAGGAGAAAAAAATGAACTGTATGATGTACAAGCAAAAGAGATTTGTGCCACATAGAGAGTGGTTTCAGCAGAAGAGAGGGAGGTATAGGAGGAGGAGAGGAGATGAGATGAGAGGAGAGGAGAGGAGAGGAGAGGAGAGGAGAGGAGAGGAGAGGAGAGGAGAGGAGGTTAACACTAAGGGCACAAAGGGGAGAAGAAAGAAAGGAGACCTTGTATTATCCGCCAGTTCATTACACAAACACATTTTGTGTCTTTTAAAGAGACATCTTAATTTGTACCTGCAGCACGATGTACTCTACAGATGAATCTTTTCATCCTTTTATTTTGACACACAATGTGATGACCTCCGCTCCCTTTACATCCTTTTAAAGAGAAAACTGTCATTACAGTAATATGTGCTTGTTCCAACACTTCGCTGAAGTTACAATACACGACGTTTACTTCACATTCATGCAAATGGAAATATTCTAGATGTATTATGCATCATATTAAAAGTCTGCACTCATCCTCAGAATTCAGCAGGACATGTTTGGTATCTGTGGAAAGTTTGGGGCCTGTGGGTTCAACAAGTCTTGGCTGCACACCATGCATGTAACGATGGAGCCATGGAACACACACGCACACACACACACACACACACACACACACACACACACACACACACACACACACACACACACACACACACACACATACACACACACAATGTTCATCGGCTTCCAAAAAAGTGATTCATGTTGCAAAGCGGCAACTGGCAGTCGTTCATTAATGCACTCATTTTTATTTACAAATCAGGAGCAGTTTTATATTGAATGATGAACAACAAAAATATTTTGATTTTGCTGTTGAACCTGACTCACTTCTTTGGCCATTATTACACTTTAACATATTAAGGCAAGAAAATCACATTGTGTGTGTATGTGAGAGAGAGAGAGAGAGAGAGAGAGACGGAGATAGTGAGTTCATCTCCAAGCACATGATGACAAGTTTAATATTCTCAGGAGAGGGGAGTCTGTTCAGGAGATAACTCAAACTGCAACATCAGAGGAGGAGAGCCAGCTCTAACCCTCCCCATGTGTGTCTCTGTGTACATATTGAGTGTGTTCATGTCTGTATTGTTTTCATAACAGGAACAAAATGCACCCAAAATCCTGTTTAAGAAGTCAGAAGACGCTCTTAAGTCTTGTGTGTGTGTACATGTTAGAACATGAGCACTATACAGTATAGTCACAAACTAGGCAAAAGAGGGTGATGCACACATCCAAGCTAATTAACTAATTATGTATTCATTTAATTTTGTAAGTGCAATGTTGCATGATGCAGCAACACAAACCATAACGTCTCAGAGAGGAGAGACGACAACATTATTATTGATTCTTTGGACAACGATACGATATTTGCCGATACCACAAACGATATGATTTCAGTTTCAGGGGAAAGTCAGCGGCCTGCGATCGATTTGAGACAATATCATATGCTCATTTAACATTAACATTGACAAAATCAATCTATCCTTTTCAATAAAAAGAATAAAGATAAAGTGGGAATTTCAAAATATCAAAGATGACATGTATCGATATTTTCACTTGGCATCACCATGTTACTGATGAGCCTCTGCCACGCCCACGTCCAGCACTTTAAAGTCAAACAAACACACAAACCAAGTAACAGGCAGACAGGGCGGAGAGCGTCCTCACAGTATATACAAGTGTGTGTGTGTGTGTGTATACATGAGTGTTCATATCCAAGTTAACACTATGTCCCCTCGCTGTCACTCATTGTACCCCGGCTCTTCTGTCCTGCAGTTATTTTTAACCTGCAGGGGGGGTTTCTGAGCTCCTGGACGGGCCGGAGGATGAAAGGAGAAAGAAAGATGGCGAGGGAGAGAGACGGAAAAAGAGGTGATGAGGGAGAGAGAGAGAGAGTGGTAGAGGCAGATAGGGAGAGAGAGAGAGAGAGGTAGAGGCAGAGAGGGAGAGAGAGAGAGAGAGGCGACTAAGCCGATGGATCAGGAGGAGGCAGATTAAGCTAAAGTCCCCTGCTTAAGACTTCAAAGTTCAAACTCCTGCAGCCTCAACAGTTGTCCGCTGTCCTCCACTCACTCCGTGTGTGTGTGTGTGTATGTGTATGTGTGTTTACATGTGCACGTACATCTCAGAGTGTGTATGGGAGTATTGTTTTGTGTGTGTTTATCTTTGAGTGTGTGGGATTGTATGCACCTTTTTCACACAAGTACAAGTGAAAATGTGAATTCATGTCTTTGCATGTGTGCATCTTTGCTTCTGTGTGCGTGTGTGTGGGTGTGTGTATGTGTGTGTGTGTGTGTGTGTGTGTGTGTGTTGGCACCAATGACAACACTGACAGACAACCTTGTGACCTGGATGGAACTCGACACAACGTTTGGACGAGAGAAAGACTCGTCATTATCTCAATGAAAGCTCTGACATAGTGAGAGAGAGAAGAAGAAAGGAAGGGAAGAAGGGAAGAATAGAGGGAGTGATGAGAGATGAAGAAAGGGGAGAGAGAAAAAGAGAGAGAAGTTACAGGAGAGTTTGAACTTTTATATACCCTTGATGTATTAATATGGACCAGTTCACAAATAAGGGATTAAATCAAGGTTGAGTTGCTTTGACCTATCAGAAAAAAGTAGGACTGTCAAAGTTAACGTGATAATAACGCGTTAACGCCTATTCATTTTAACGCCACTAATTTCTTTAACACATTAACGCAACTTGCGATCTTTAGGTTGTAGCGGTTGTCGAGAAGGAGGCTAAATAACGCTCCAAATTTAAGCTAAATTTTGTCAAGGAAAAACTGGCATGTCCATTTCCAAAGGGCTCCGTTGACCTCTGAACTCAAGATATGTGAATGTAAATGGGTTCTATGGGTACCCACGAGTCTCCCCTTTACAGACATGCCCACTTTATGATAATCACATGCAGTTTGGGTCAAGTCATAGTCAAGTCAGCACACTGACACACTGACAGCTGTTGTTGCCTGTTGGGCTGCAGTTTGTCATGTTATGATTTGAGCATATTGTTTTATGCTAAATGCAGTACCTGTGAGGGTTTCTGGACAATATCTGTCATTGTTTTGTGTTATTAATTGATTTCCAATAATAAATATATACATACATTTGCATAAAGTTTCTGGTCCACTCCCATGTTGATAAGACTATTAAATACTTGACAAATCTCCCTTTAAGATACATTTTGAATAGATAAAAAATGCGATGCGATTCATTAATTGTGATGAACTATGGACAATCATGCGATTCATTGCGATTAAATATTTTAATCGATTGACAGCCCTAAAAAAAAACACATTTCAGACGCATATCACCATGCTGGGATATGTGAAAATAAAAGATGAATACATTTAAATGCCTGAAAGGAGGTGCATAATAATGTGCAGTTTCAGAATCAGAGTCAGATTTATTTGCCAAGTACGTGTGCACATACAGGGAATTAGACTCTCTTTGCATCTCTCTCAGTGTACTTATACAGGAATAGAAATAGCAGCTAGGGACGAGAACAACAAAGCTGGACAAATAAAGGTGAAGCATAGACAGGACTGTTATGTACTCTATTATGTGAAAAACAGGTGTGTGTATATATATATATATATATATATATAAATATTATATAAACATTTATAAAAAGCACAGATGATCAACAATAAAATAAGAAGTTAAATAAAACGTCCATATAAAAGTCAAGTGTTATGTAAGTTGTAGACAATACAAATAGTGCAAATAAATAAATAGTGAATGGATATAGATGGACTGGATGATTCTGTTCAGTATGTACATGTAAAGATGACTATATACAATATGTACAGCATGTATTATTTATTTTGACATATTAAAAACAATGTGCATTAAAGACTGTGAAATGATATCAGCAGCAGTGGATGCTTGGTGTTATGGTCAGTGTGTGACTGAAGGTTTTAAAGGTTTGCGTGCAGGAAGTTAAATTATGCTTAAAACAATTTAACAAATATTATTTCTCACAATCTAAAAATGTTTTTTTCTCTCTGACATGCAAGCTTCTGTTGCTTTTTAAATATATTCACAGATTGTTTTGTTACCCTTTGGGATGATGCACAAGCAAACGTTTCAAATGAAAACAGCCTGATTTAATCCCCTGAACCGCGTTGCTGTTATTCAGCTCCTGGTGGTCGTATTTGATCTGAAGGTGAAAACGCTTTTAGAGAAAACTCTTCAGAGTGTTTACCAATAACACCGAGCCATCCGTCGTGTCGAGCCAGTGCCATTAATTATTCAACTAAATCAAATTTGATTGCTGTTTACCACATAATGTCTTCACCAGTGAAACATTTCCAGCTTTGAGGGAACGGAAAAAAATATTTTCTGTCAGCACTCGGGAGGTTTTATTGCATTTATCTTTTTTCTGCTCAGATTTGTGTTTCGTAAAATGGGAGCGCAGACAGAAAGGAGAGACGGCAGAGAGGCAGCGGGCTGGAGCTGTGTGTTAATAAGTCTGAACGTCAAGGTTAAACCCTGACAAACTACCGCAACATACTGTGTGTGTGTGTGTGTGTGTGTGTGGGAGGGTGTGTGTGTGTAAGTGTGTGTGTGTGTGTGCTGTCATGGTTGTTAACAGTTTGCTTGTTTCCTCTTTTGTTAAATGAAACAATGTTCTCTCAGATTTCCATGCTTCGGTGACCTCAACACCCTGTTAGCTTATCACTACTACTACTCTATGCAACACACACACTCTACATTTTTACTGATACACAAAATGACTTACATGCTTCGGTTGATGAAGCAAAACAAATATTTGCTTCCTCTGCCTCGCTGTCTGTCTGCTTAAAGGCAGCAGAGAGACTTTAGGGCAATTTCGTTGAGCAAATATTGCTCTATCTTCTCAATTGCTTGAGGACAATTAAAGGTCACATCAAGTGAGATTTTCATGTCTTTTATAAAGCAGGTTTAAGTGATATATAAATACTGTGAAAGTATCAAAACGCTCAATCCACAGATAAACACACACAGCCCGTAATCAGAAACTGTGTGTTTGAAACAAGCCGTCAGGATTTCTGTACATTTGTGACATCACAAATCTACAATATGTAGACAATTTCACAGTTTGAAATGTAAACATTCTTAATGTATCTCAGTTTATTTCCTGTTGCAGTGTATGTGAATGACATCAGCTGACAGGAAGTAAACATGGACCCAAACTGTTGCCTAGCAACGCAATTCTGTTGCCATTCCGTTGAAATGCACTAAAACGGAGCGTTTCTGATAGAGGATGAATACAGGTATATTCAGACAGACAGTAAGAGAAAAATAATGTGTTGTTTGAACATTAAAGCATATAAACATGTTCTAGTAGAAACCCAAAATACAAGTATGAACCTGAAGATGAGCACGATATGTCCCCTTTAATTTAGTTGCAACATTTTTAATATTTTGTCTTCATATTGCCGCCTGCAGTTGCTTCTCAACATGACAGTAAAGAAATAGGTGAGGTGTCAATCAGTACATGACGAAGACATGAGAAGAGGGTTTTTTTTCTTTTCGTCACACAATAACTGGCATGACTTGAAGATAATCTGCTTCTAATATGATGTGACTGATTTACGTTATAACATCAGTTCATGCAGTAAACATGTAGGGTCAGGATAGGATAAAACAAAGATGAAGAAATGGCCGGCAAATATAAGAGTTGTACTAATATATCAGAGAATTATTGTCTTGTGATGAAAAATCTTCTTTGCTTATTAGGCTAACTTTAAATTGTTCAATTATGTTGCGTTTCCTGAACAGTCATTATCCATTCATAGTTTCCTACCACTGCTGGTTGGAGAAGGTTTATTTTGTAGGAAACATCCAGTGAGAAGAAATGGAGTTGTTTCGATGATGTGGAAGAAATGATTAATAGTGTGGTATTATAATGGACAAATAGAGGTCTGCTTTGTTCATTCATCAAAGCTTGAGGTTCATTGGACAAAAGAGACGGCATGAAGGTCTGTGTCTCAGTCTGCTGAGTGCGGAGAGGAAGGTCACAGAAGTAGATGGGGAAAGGATTAAACTTTCTCTAGATGATGATGACAACAAGTAGCTGCTATATACGAATTTTAATTAAATTTGCTGCAAAGTTCTGACTAGTTTAAGGTTAATTCAAGCTCCTGCAGTCATTTAGATCTGCTCCCACTGACAAACATCCCAAAGCTAAGAAAATGCCAAGTCAGGTGCAACACATTCTCACTCCCAACTCGTCAAATAGCGCTTGATCAGTGCCCCTCGGCATCGGAGACTGACGCACGGGGTACCCCTCTTGTGTTATATTTGGATGTGTTAGGGACGGCGTGTGAATATATGCTCGTTACATGCATAGTGTCCTTTCAAAATAAACTTCTGTTTTCACGGGAAGTTAGGTTTAGGCAACACAACCACTTAGTTAGGCTCAGGAGATGCCATAATTGATATTAACTTCACTGACTAACAACTCAGGTGACTCATGGAGCTGATGATATTAACGAGTCACATTGCAAAATAAGTCAACGTACAGCAGTTTCCTGGTTGAAAGTCTTGTTTGTTTGTTTTTTTTAATATAAAAACAGTCACATTTAAAGATTGTTGGCTCAAAGCATAAAGTGCTTTGACAGTTTTGGCATTCATAAACCGCCAACAGTCCAACCCTGAACTGGTTCGAAATTGCTCCCGAATCAAATCAGCCCACTTTGCTGTTGACATTGATTTGGACTTATCTGCTAAGCCGCTATACCTGCTGAAGTCAACACTTCCCATCCCTGCTTCTTCACAGTGTTTGCCTGAGTGTATTCATGAACAGGAGATTGGCTTTGACCTTCGACCTCAACCCAGCAGCTGCAGCAACAGGACGTTCTAGTCAGCAGCTGGATGCACGCCAAACCCTCCTCTCCTCTCCTCTGTGGAAAAGTTTCTCCCAACAGATAGAAAGCTCTTCAAGGAGAAAAAAAAAAGAAAATAAAACAAAAAGGGAGACACCGCCAGAGATGAGAAAATGTTGAAAAAGAACTTCACAAAAAAGCGTTAAACCAGAGCAGCTGAGACAAAAAAACAAAGATGAAAGAGCCGTCACTGTAGGAGCGATGTGCTGAACGCTGCCAACTGTCACATAATCTTCTTCTTTGTGGCGGCTGTGCAGAAAGGTGCTGGGAGCAGAGGATTGTGGGTAGGTAGGAGGCTGGCTGGCTGAGTCGGCCATTAGAGCGAGCCGAACCAACGGCGTCAGCTAAATAAAACCAGGATGAAGATGATGATTTCACAATAAAACGCCCTTCGGACCGTGTGTGTGTTTGACCTTGTAAAAAGAGGCTTTAAAACCCTCTTTAAATCTGCACAAAACTACAAAATGAGATGGTAGGAAAGAAAAATAACAATATGTGGAAAGAGAAACGTGATTAAAGAAAGCAGAGCTAGCGGAGGAGGAAGAGGAGGCAAACGGAGACGCTCATTAGCAGAGAATCAGTTGGATATAAAGATGGTAGATCATTAGGGCCAGGAGGGATCAGACATCACTGTACGCCACTGTTTATCCTCCCACCAACACTCTGTGCATGTGTGTGAGAATGTGTCAGTGCAGAGGATGAAAGGGTTCATGGGTAAAATCTTTTTGGCTCCCTCCCTCCCTCCCTCGCTCTCTCGCTGCCTGTCACTTATTTCTTTTATCCCTCATCTCCATTTTTACCCCCCACCGCCCGCTCATCTCCTCACCGCAAAAACATCCTTCCTGAAAACGTTGCCGCTGGAACAAAAAAGCTGGAACATTTTCAGACGCAAAATTAGACTTCAGCAGTGACGCACGCCGAGGAGGAGTTCAAAACCTGTGCAAACCTTTTAAAGCCCAAACTGATGTCCTGTTTTTATTTAGGGCATTACACGTCATTTATACATCTTCCCACAGAGTTTCTTTTATTAATTCTTAACATTCTGAGGATTTTTTAAAACTATTTTCCAATTAACTGTATTTTGTTGCAGATGCTGACCAATATACAAACCATGTTCAGTCATTAAAATAAGAAATGTAGAGGAGCTCTGAGTGCTTTTAGGGCTTTTTCAAAGTAATTAACTTCTCTCTAAATGAATGAAATACATTAGTAATGAAAGGTTTTGGTTTACACATTTTAACAGTGATTAATCACACATTACTTATTTGTTCAAAATGTACCTTAAAGTGAGATTTGTCAAGTATTTAATATTCTTATCAACATGGGAGTGGGCAAATACGCTTGCTTTATGCAAATGTATGTATATATTTATTATTGCAAATCAATATAACAACACAAAACAATGACAAATATGGTCCAGAAACCCTCACAGGTACTGCATTTAGCATAAACAAATATGCTCAAATCATAACATGGCAAACTGCAGCCCAACAGGCAACAGCTGTCAGTGTGTCAGTGTGCTGACTTGACTATGACTTGACCCAAACTGCATGTGATTATCATAAAGTGGGCATGTCTGTAAAGGGGAGACTCGTGGGTACCCATAGAACCCATTTTCATTCACATATCTGGAGGTCAGAGGTCAAGGGACCCCTTTGAAAATAGCCATGCCAGTTTTTCTTCGCCAAAATTTAGCATAAATTTGGAGCGTTATTTAGCCTCCTTCGCGACAAGCTAGTATGACATGATTGGTACCGATGGATTTCTTAAGTTTTCTAGTTTCATGTGATACCACTATCTTCACTCTAGCTTTAAAACTGAGGCCGCTACAACCTCGTAAATTGCATTAATGTGTTAAAGAAATCAGTGGCGTTAAAACAAATTTGCATTAACGTGTTATCATCGTGTTAACTTTGACAGCCTTAGTTTGAACATCAATTGGACTATTTTCCATGTGATTTGGAGTACATTTGCCGTACAGTATGTGCTGAGTGATTTCTAGTATAAAAGGTGACTGGATGTTGGAGCCAACAGAAAATGGAGTGGCTCAGCCTCAGCAGTGTTCACACTTAGTTAGCACTTTGCTCCTCTCATTAATCTACACAGGACAGCTGATAGTAGCTAGTCTCTGATAGCAGCAGGACGTAAACAGACGTGTTGAAGGAGCCTGGCTGCGTACGTGCCTCTCAGCAGTAACACTAATCAATAGAAACGGACTACAAACTCGTTCTGCGAGAGAAAAGATGAATGAACAAAAGGAAAAACAATCCCACCTGTTAATCCCACAGAGCGCCGGCACACCGACGCCTCGCAAACAAACACTCACAGGGGAAAGATAATTCTCTAATATTCAACTGAAAGCAGCGAGAAGTGAATATTTGACTGCGTGCCGGTTTGAAGTCACTCGTATTATCGGCTCCCTCCTGCATGCCTCTTGCTAATTTTCTATTTCTATGTAAATTCATCTTCCGCCTCGCGGTGCAGTGTGGAATGTGGCGTGGCAACAAACCGCTGCATCGAGGCTGCTGCCACGCAGATGTAGTTTGGCTTAAAACTGCAGCAATCAGAGGGAGGAGGGATGAAGGAGAGGGTGAGGCAGCGAGGTAATTGGAATGGCCTTCGCATTTTTCTATTGTAAGTTGAATTGATCCCTCTCTCTTTGGATTTATTCTTCTCCTCTGTTATTTCTCTCTGCATGGAAAAACAGAAAACAAAAAAATAGTGTTCTCGTCCTCGTTTCTCTTCAAGTTCATTGAATCAATCACCCCCTCCCTTCCCTCCCCCTCTCCGTCTCTTTCATTTTATCGTCTTCTTTTCTTTATCAAGGCCAGGTCTTTTTATCTCTTCAGCCCTCCCTCCTCCGGTTCCTCCAGCCTACACTCTCTCATTCTGCTCTCAATATGAATATTCGACGTTCAGACAGACAGACAGACAGACAGACAGACAGATAGCAGCAGTGCTAGTGTGCTCTGCGGAGAGCGGGATCAATGCTAAGAGGAGAAAGCGCGCCACTCGTGCACACACACACACACATTTATTTGCGAGGCGGTTAATGTGCTGCAGAAGTCAATAGAACATCTGCAGGTGTCCTTGTTTGTGAAAAACGACTTCTATCATTTCGTTTGCACTGAAGACCAAAGTAACACAAGTTTCAGCAGAAGTTTTTTTTTTTTTTTGGTCTCACACTTTCCTCTTGTGTGTTTTTTCATTCAGCAAAGTGATGCTTTCATTGTGCGTGGAGCTCAGTGCTGCAGCAGAGGGCTGCGTCACTCACTGCTTACGTCAACGGAGCAACAGTAAACCCCTCACACACACCAGCCTCATTCAGACCTCACATCTGTGCTTCTACCTGATCTGAAACATACAGCGCGTTCCCATCCCAACTCGTCACATACTGATGCTTTGTCACACCCCTCGGCGTCACTCTTTTCAGCCGCAGTGAACACATGCGTAATATTACGCGCTTAAACAAAAACGCTTGCTTAAGTTCAGGCAATAAAGCACTATAGTAAGATTTAGGAAAAAACAACATGGTTGGGGTTAAAACTACGACGTTTGTTTGGTGAAAATGAAACTGAACGTTGTGAACGAACAGCTGATTGTAACGGGACGCACGGGACACCAACAGCGGTCTCCTGGATGACAACCTGGTATTTGTTGCCTTGTCTTCAGTCAAAATGATGTCATATCATTATTTAAAATTGGGAAAATGGTGAAAAACAAAGCACTGTAATGCAATCCACAGAAATGTGTGTACGCAAATAATAATAATAAAAATGTATTTTATTATGTTTTTGATTAATTCATTTAGAGAGCTGGTCAAAATGAACATTTAAACACGTCATAAACAATTAATCGGTTCATTGATTCATCGTTTTTTTTCTTCTGACATTTTGTACACTAATATTCAATCGATTAATTAAAAAAAAATATTAATCAATTATTGAAAAAAACATAATTAGTTGCACCTCAACTGCATGATGCAGTGGGATCACTTAAAATTAATGGCCTCCCAGCAGTGTACTATGAATCAATACTCCAATAACTATTAATAAGTGCATCATGTCCATTCATTGACCGATACAGCAATGTTATATAGCCTATTTATGATGAACAATAATACTATAATAACAATAGTACAAATATGTGAAATGAAATATACCACGCTGTGTTTGGACATGGAGAGTGTGTGTACATGTACATGTGTTTTGTGTGTGTGTGTGTGTGTGTGTCATCGCCTCGCTCCCTTTCACTACCCTTTGAATGCTGGAGCTGTGTTTCCATGGCAACGCTGACCCCTGGGAGTCAATGTTATTTTTTTCACACAAGTAGCCTCTTTAGAATTCCTCCCTCTCTCTCTCTCTCTCTTTCTCTCTCTCTCTCTCATCCATCCTTCCCTCCCACTCTATGTACCTCTCTCTACCTCTTCATCACCTGTTCTCTCACAAACTTGCACTTAATCTCTTTTCTCTTATTTCCTGTCTGTTATGTACCAAAGAAATGAAAAAAAAAAAACACTCTTTATTAGTTATGTGTTTAGGTGGTGAAGACACGGTCATTGCATTACTCCATAATGTTGTATATCTATCGCAGATCTTTCTCCTTCAGGACGTCATTACACTGCTGACACACACACACACACACACTCTGTATTCCAACATGGTTCAGTCTCTCTCCCTCTGCGTCTTTTCTTAAGCTCTTTTTGTCTCCCGTCCTTCTCGAGGACACCTCTGAAAAGCAGTTCCTGACAAAGTCCCTTTCAGCGCTGACCTTGCCTTTAAAGTCTACTCTGGAGCTCAACGACATGTGCACCATTTTATCGTGTTCTGCATGACAAAGGAGAGATTTTTCATCACCAATCCCCATCGCATAATTATTGTTCATTTTCTCATTGCACTGCGTATTTTGGATTCAAGAGGGCTTGTTGTCATGCATGTTTAATCGTAACATCACAGGTGTTACATTGTCTCTTTTTGTCTCTCTCTGTTGAACATACGCAGTGTGGGAAACACTAGGAGCAGCTCTGTGTAACGCTGACTTTCTGCTCCTTCTTCTACATCTTCCCTTCATTTAGTGGATTTCATTTTCTGGTCGATAAAGGAACACATTCACAATCTCTCACTTGTATTGCTCTGTTCCTGTTATATCATGTGATGCACAGGGGCCTGTTTTATACTTTGAACACTAACTGGATTAGAATAAAACATCTGTCAGAAAGCAATCATTTATATTTTTCTTTCCCTCTTTCCCTCTTTCTCTCCGACCTCCCCGCCGCTCCCACCAGGCCAAGCTGATCGTCCCCAACAGCACGGCGGGGCTGATCATCGGTAAAGGTGGAGCTACAGTCAAGGCGGTGATGGAGCAGTCCGGGGCGTGGGTCCAGCTATCCCAAAAGCCCGAGGGCATCAACCTGCAGGAACGCGTGGTCACCATCAGCGGCGAGCCGGAGCAGAACCGCAAAGCCGTGGAGATCATTGTCCAGAAGATCCAGGAGGATCCGCAGAGTTCCTCCTGCCTCAACATCTCCTACTCTAACATCACGGGGCCCGTCGCCAACTCCAACCCCACCGGCTCCCCATACGCCAACTCCACCGAGGTCATGCCATCAGCGGCGGCCGCCGCAGCAGCTACAGCTTCCTCTCTGCTCGGCCAGGCCAGCCTGGCCGGGGTCGGGGCCTTCCCAACCACCATGTCCAGCTTCTCAGGCAACGACCTGCTGGCCATCACCTCCGCCCTCAACACCCTGGCCAGCTACGGCTACAACACCAACTCCCTGGGCCTGGGGCTGAATCCCGCTGCAGCCTCAGGGGTGTTAGCAGCCGTAGCAGCTAATGCTAACCCGGCAGCAGCCGCCGCAGCTAATTTGTTAGCATCCTACGCCAGCGATGCATCCGGAGGTCACCCGGCCACTCTCGGAGGCTTCTCCCTGGGATCCCTGGCTGCCGCTACAGGGGCCACCAATGGCTACTTGAGTGCAGCATCGCCCCTGGTGGCGTCATCTCTACTGGCCACGGAGAAGCTATCAGAAGGAGCAAAGGAAGTGGTCGAGATCGCCGTGCCAGAAAACCTGGTGGGAGCCATCTTGGGGAAAGGAGGGAAGACGCTAGTGGAGTACCAGGAGCTGACCGGCGCCAGGATCCAGATCTCCAAGAAAGGCGAGTTCATCCCCGGAACTCGGAACAGGAAGGTGACCATCACGGGTTCCCAGGCCGCCACGCAGGCCGCACAGTACCTGATCAGCCAGCGAATCACCTACGAGCAGGGGGTACGTGCCACCAACCCACAGAAGGTGGGCTAAACCTGACAGCCAATGAGAAACGAGGAGGAAAAGAGGAAAAAAAGAGTGGGGGCTTGGGGGAGGAGTATAAAAAAGGGAGAGTGAGAATGGAAAAAGGAGAGGAGAGCAAGAATGTCAGAAGGAATCGTCCGCGCCGTTTTCTTCTGCGTGTTTTCAGTATTCTCTATTAAAAAAAAAAAGAATTTTTGACGCGAAGCAAAAATGTGCTGAGAAGACGAGGAGGGAGAGGAGCGAGTTATCACGCTGAAAAACCAAGAAAAAAATGTGTAACATGTAAATAAGGTTTTATTACTTAACGTCTTGACCTTTCGGGATTTTTTATTGTTTTGTTTTATTGTTTTTTTTGTTTTGTTTCGTTTAGTAAATTAAGCTGTCTGTTTGTTCGTTCGTGTATTGTGTGGACAAAGCTGAATGCCATGTAGACAGGCCGACTGCCTGAGAGGCTACAGGACGTAGGGGGAGGGAGGGAAGGGCATGGGCGCGGAGGGGGGGGAGGGTTTGCGTTTACAGGGTACAACCCTCCGCCCCCCCCCCAAACCCTAAATCCCTTATGGAAACAACCCTTACCCCTCCCTCCCCCTGCAGCCCACACCCGGCACCCTCCCGTAGGGGTTTTGTTTTTCTTCTAGTTTTGATTTGCCCCTCAGCCCCGCGCCCCGCCTCCTCCCAAAGCCTCTCTCACTACTTGCCCACAGCCCTGCCCTCCCACCCCCTCCCCACCTTTTACAAGGGTTTTATAATGAGCAAGACTGCAAACTTAAGCCCGGTGTGTGAGAGAAGAAACATCCTCCAATCCCCCCCAACATCTTTTATTCTCTCCCCCGCCTATGATCTCACCTCCCCCCTCCTGCCCTCTCTCTCTGGGAGATGAAGGAAGGGTGAAGTGAAATTGGGGAGGGGTGTTGAGGGGGGGAGAGAGAATCAGCTGGGCGTTTCTTCATTTGCACACCACCCCCTGTATACCCTGTGATGTATCCCACAAGCAGTGCAGCGCCGCAGGGGTGTTACGGCACGTAGCGCCCCCCTCCCCACCCCCAATACGCAGCTAGTGTTTGAGATAGAATGCCGAGGCGCACGCTGATGACCTCACGTAGTGCGAAACCGACGAGAGTGATACTGTGCAAGCTGCGGCAAACACACAGGATCCATGGCATTTTTTGCAGTCTGCTGTGATAATTCTGTTAATGATATTGTCATGATTATTACGATAGGAATCACCACCATCGTCATTATTTATTAATGAGTTCACCCATAAAAAGCTCAGTTGTTTCTTCTTTTTTTTTTTTTTTTATCTGTGAATTCAGGTTGACATGAATGTAAATGAGACTATTTTTGATTTTTGTTTTAATTTAAGTGGATTGAAGATGAATAGTAATGTCACATAGTGTAATATATGTCTTATTTAAGTCCAGTAAGCCGCCCCAGGCATTAATATCATTACAGTGAAGGATCACCTTATATATCCAGTCAAAGAGCAGAACAGGGAACGCACACACACACATGCACACACACACACACTGAAACTAAACACTATGATGCCATATTTGGTGCTAGAAAAAAGGAATTCACCATATCTATGATGCAGACTGCAGTGAGACCTCTAGATTAGCAACCACAGGCTGCAGGGCAGCGTCTTAGCAGCTATATTAACCTTAAACTCCTTGTCATCATGCTTGGCTATCCTAGCTCATACTCCAAAATATCGCCGCTGTTCTAAATCTGTACTAAAATGCCCTGTTTGCCGACAATGTAACCGAACTGAATAATTGAGTTGAACTGAGACTTGTTCTGAACTGCTACTGCTCAGCCTGTGGTCCTCCAAACCCTTTAGATGAACCCAAACCACAGACTAGATCAAGCAAGAGCACTTAAGACTCAACAACGTACTACTGAGAAATGCAAACATTGAGAAAACGGAAACACTGAAACACGACGAGGGAACATTGTTCGTCGGGGGTCCACTGCTAAATCTGCAAGCCTCACTAGTAGATTTGCTATTTTAAGCCAGCGTGCATATCAGTAAAGGAGATAAATAGCCTCGCTGATCTTTGCCCTTATCAAGCAACCGTCCGACTGCCGATGAGGTAAAGGCCAGACATGAGAGATTTTCAACATACATCCAGGGAGTTGAGCTCGTTTCTGCAGGTCTCCCATGGCAACAGGTTTACTGGCCACTGTAGACCCAGGAGGCTGCTGAAGATGCTGTTGTTTCTTTTGTTGTTAATTTTTTTTTGTTTGTGTCGTGTTATATATATATTTTTTTTTTTTACAAATCGGAGTACACTGAATTTTTGTCTTAATGCACTGTGAAGCGAGGGAGCGGTTCTCTCTGCCTATGAGGTCAGGGATGTGTGCTGTAGACGGCATTGCGATTGGATGGTTTTTGTATGGCAGGGGAAAAAAAACAAAAAAAACACACATATATGAAATATATGTAGAATGCATATGAAGAACTTCACCAGAAATGTACGTCCTATCTGAATACTGAAAGAGACTAGGTCGATGAAGAGGGTCAATCAATTGAGGTCATGAGTTGAGATCAATTAGATTCTACTTCCTGTTGTCTTGGAAAAGTGTTTTGTAATCAGAGGGTGGGATGTTGGGGGAGTGTTAGGTGTCCAGCAGCAGATTAAAGAGACTGGAACAAATTATAAAATTACCTTTTCTATCGCAGCTGTGTCTTTTTCATAAACAGTTGAAATTGATAATGTACTGTTCATCCAACGGGCAAATCCCTGGACACGTATTTAAGTCCAACAGGAGTTGAAGTGTGACGGAATGTAAAATGCCAAAAAATGAGGAGGGGGTGCATTTGATTTATTGACCTAAACAGCCTGGTGAGGGGAGGGAACTCCTCTTAAGATTAAAAAAACAAACAAGACTTTTTGATTCTTTTTAAAACCAATCCGACCCAAAATCCTCCACTGTGCTATCGAATGTGTCACTCTCTGTTGGAGCGCCAGTGAGGGTTAATCTCCACAGCTTGGTAAGGAGGCTTCTTTACTCCCATCTAACACCATCCACACTCTCCTCACCCTCCCTCCCACCCGTCCTCAGTCCTCCAGTGCACTCCCATCCTGACACCCCCTCTCCTCCTACTACATCGCTCCATGGGTGACTATGTCTGGTGTTACGATCAATGCATGTCTGCTGCTTGCCCTGACAAACACCGCAGATTGAGTCTCTCTTCTCTTTGCCTCCTCGGGCGGCTGAGGCTCGGAGGCGCCCCGATGCAGAAAACGACCACACCTGCAGAGGAAGTCATATAGTTGAGGCTGGCAGGGCGCAGTGCACATACACTCTTATCTGTAGTTTGCATTTCATTTTATAATACTTTAGAGAAACATTGTTGATTTGGAATACCTTGCTGCACAAACATAAAACATACACATATCGTGAGGGAATATTTTGTCATTGATGGGGTTTGACTGGATTTATGTTTGATATTTTGTGGCGAAAACATCATAAGACCATAGGAAGATAGTAGTAGTTGTAGTAGTGATAGTAGTAGATAGAGTGCTTTTGTTCCACTGTAGAACTGTACTGTGCTGTAAGCAGTCAGTAACTGATTGTCCAGTTTATTTAGTGCATGTTACGTCAGGATTGAGCATGTAGATTACTGCTTGATTTATCATTTATCAAGCAAAAGTGGCAAACATTTACTGATTACAGCTTTCCAAATGTGAGGATCTGCTGCTTGTATCTGTCTTATATTGTTGTAAATTGAATATATTTGGGTTTCAGACTGTTGGTCAGACAAAACAAGGAATTTGTGGACTGTTCTGGGAACGTCTGGAAGACATTTTTTCACTATTTTCTGACTGTCAATTAATCTAAATTAAGATTTTGAACTGCTTAATGCTTAATTAATTGACTAATTCCGACAAACGTTAGAGAGCAGGTTTAGTTTGTTGTCAAATTTGCCTCATTGCTACATTACTTTGGATGCAGCACAGTGTGTTTACAGTGGAAAAACTGCATTGAAATTTGTGCTATAGGAGCCAGTTGAGTTGATTAATGCTGGACGGATTTCTTTTTCATCTCATTAGTTAAATCTTAGAAAGATCTTGTTTGGTTTGTCTTTTAAACAGCGGCCAATCTCTTTAGTTATCTTAACGTTAGGGGATCGAGATAAAATGTGATTGAGTACTGGAAGCAATACACGTAGTGGCATGTCGTCCTGTCCTTTATCCTCTGTCTGCCGTAGGAGCTCTGGATTTAGATGTTGAATAGGTTTACATGAGTTTTTAATTTGTGGAAAATGCTGCTATTTAATAATAACTGATGTACTAAAAATACAAGGTTTAAACATATCGAAATCTGTCCTTTAGCTGGAGAAGGCTAGTCTCAAGTGGCAGTGTAATACAAGCTCTGTTATAAGCTGACGATAAGTTAATAATAGTGTAATTCTAACCTGAACAAGTTAAACCTGTGCCAAAATAGGTCTTTACAGAGTGAAACTGTAAATGTGTTGATTTAAACCACATTAGATACATAAGAGGAGACATACTTTTATATTAAGAAAATGTGAAAAGTGCCAAATGAACCATATTTATAATTTCCGTAGGAGGGGAGAAGTCCACGTGACGAGTTTTTAACAGCTGAGTAGACTAACGGTCAAAGCGCCTCAGTACAGCAGTTTGTTTAAGCCCTCTCTGTTCCTGCCACAAGAGGAGGGACCGCCATGTTAGCAAAGTGTTAGCCAGTCCTCTGGGAACTACAGCTCCCAGAACGCAACAGCACTACGACTCTGGGGCTAGACAAATCAATATAGCGATAGGTTAGCATAATTATGCTAAAACAATGTGACTTGATAGCATTCTTAAATACAGCCTTTTATAGTTACAATGAAAATGTATTTTGTGGAAATAGATGTTATCTTTTTTGCACGTCTATATTGCATGATATCAAAGTGAAGCGTGGACAAAAAAAAATCACAAAAAAAATCAAAGAAACAAAAAAGAAGTGGCAAAAAAAAAAAAAATTAGGCAGTGAGTGTCATTCATTTTTCGGAGACAAATCTGTGCATGCCGATAAGGGTAGAGCATTTTGATATTGTTTTACACGCGTTCAAATGTTTGTTGTTTGAGTCCTGGTCCGCCGGCCAAAGGTGAACAAAATGTTTGATTTTGACGTTACATACAACAGAATGAGTATTTTGTCGATAAGTTGTCGAACCGTCCTCGAAAGGTATACGAATAAAACTCTCGAACAAAACCTAAGACTATTTTGCTACTTGCCGAGCGAGCTTGTACTAAAAAGTTCTCAGTTGCTGCCGAACTTTAGACAGAAAAAAAAATAAATCAGGATTTAATTTCAAATTAAGACTGAGATTGTCCATGAATGTACTCACCTCTGCATAAGTTTGCATATCACTCCTCTGACCATTGGCGTGCAGTAGAGGCTTACGTGTGTTTCCGTGTGTTTTTGTACTCTAACATTACTAACCCTCGACGCGCTGTGTCGAGCTCTCAGTAGAACTCTGTCTCTGTCTGTCCTTTTACCCCCCCCACGCTCTGAGCTCTGGCTTGTCTTGTCATTGATATGCACCTTATTGACCTCAAATATGACATGGAGCATCTCCAGCCCCGCCCAGTGTATTCCTATGGGGTTGGTAGAGATTCGTAAAGAAAAGAGTGTGAGAAAGAGAGGTGAGATCTCCCCTCCCTCACCTACAAATCACCTCCCTCCCCAAAAAAAAAACCCACACAAGTCTGTCTGCTGCGCTCTCGGTCTCCCTCTGGGTGCCTCGATGCAGAATTTGGGACAGATTGTGTTTTCACTCCCTTAATATGCAATCCAAGGCTCTGATCTCAGGGAGAGAAACAACACTGAACATTGCCAGTGTGTTCTCTCCCTCCCTCTCTTTCTCTCTCGATTTTTCCCAGCTCAGTTCAATTAGATGCTTTATTGGCTTCCGTGTCAAACAAAAAAAAAGAGACATTTTTGCCAAAGTCTATCCACCTCTCTCACTCTCTCATTCCTTCTTATGCAACCAGAGTATTTCCAGTGTGGTCATGTTTTGTATCCCGACAGATGTTGTCATGGGAGATGGCCCGCTTCCTACAAAACTCCCCAAAAAGAAAAAAAAAAAAAAAAGAAAAAATTCCATTTGTGCTCCTAGCGACATGTTTGCACTAAACTCTCTGCTGTTACTGTGCACGGCAGGCCGAGCTGAGCTGAGGTGGGGTTCAGTGTGCGAGACTACTGTAGATGTGTAGCCTTACTGTAGGTGTTTTATTCAGCAGTGTATTTAGATGTGCATGCTCCTCTCTCTCTCTCTCTCTCCCTCTCTCTCTGTCTGCTTTAGGCCAGCTCCGTGCTCGTGGTGTCTGTGTTGCGACGTAGCCGGCTAGTCATGTTTTTTCATTTTATCCTTTCTGTTTTTATTGTGATGTGTAGAGGAATGCAAACTTAACTCTCACCTGCTCGCCAGGTGACCTCATTGCTTCTCGGTGGGTGTGGCTCTTCGACATAGTCCTCAGATCTTGTTTTTTTGCCCCTCCCCTCCACCGCCACCTCCACAAATTCAAACCCACTCTCACCCACACCCACCACTGACCCCCTCCACCCTCTCCACCTCTTCAAACACCCTCTAAGACATATTATGGGACCCCCCCCCTTTTCCACCTCCCCTTCCTTCCCCAACTCGGGCCCCATCGAAGCACCAGCAACTGTAGACTGCATTTGTCATATCACTGTTTTTCTGTTCCTTCTTCTCTGTTGATTTTTTTTCCTGGTTTTGATTTGTACTGTATGCTCTGTCTAACCTAGACCAGTTTTAACAAAATGCCATTTCTGTGTGTAGCCTGTTTACCCCTCCCACACACACACACACACATACACACACACACACTCAAACACACACATACACACTCACACACACTCAGACACACATACACACTTCCATGCCCTCTTTTTTGCACTTTCACTGCCCACTCCTCCTCCTTGCCCAAAACATACACACACTTTCCTCCTCCGCCTCCCACGAGTCTCTTCTCTCGAGTGCCAAAATAGAACAGAGAGGAAAAAAACAAAACAAAAACAAAAAAAAAAGACAACAACAACAACAACAACAACTACCATTCCAAGCGTTTCTTTGAGTTGTTCTTGTGTGTCGGACATCCATCCTGGAAGCACCCATGAAGCCAGCATGCTCCGCCCTCATAACATGATGTCGCTCATGACGCCTCAACTGAACAGCACCTTGCCCCCCACCACCACCACTCCTCCTCCTCCTCCTCACCACCCCCCACAGAGCTAAACCCGACAAGGATTAACCCCTCTGCAGGTTGGCTACCTACCTACTGTCCTGCCTCTCAACCTACCTAAAAAAGCCCTACCGCTCATGCCAGCTGCTTTCCTAATTCTGTCATCTCTTCAGCCTGTGGGACTTCATTGATTGTGTGCCATAGTGTTGGGGGCACCTTTCACTCTCCTCACCTCCCCCTCTTTCTACCCCCCCTCACCTTTTCTCTCTCTCTATCCCCCCCTCCCTCCCTCTCTCGCTCTCGCTCCATTTGATTTTTCTCGATGGGAAAGATTCAAAAACTCCATTTTCTAATGATGATTTTTTTTGTTGTTGTTTAACATCCAACCCACGCACGCCGACACACGCACCGCCCCCGCGCGGTGGTGTGGGGAGTGTTTACGCACCGTCAGCTGCGCAGCCATCCTCTGTCTTCTTGAACTTTTTGAACTTTCACCCCCTCATGAACTTTATTGACCTTCTTCCTCCTCCTCCTACCCCCCTTCTGTGTTCATCCAACTGTTTGGACGATAACTCTCCATTCCATCCCCAAAAACCTCTCTGAGACTGTGCAATGCTAGCTGATATGATTGGATTTTTTTGTTTGTTTGTTTGTTGCTCATCATTGGGGACAATTCTCTGAGATATAAGTCGAAAAAGAACAAAAAAAAAAACATATGAAAGGAAGAAAAAAAAAAAAACATCCAAAAAAAAGAAATGCAGACAAACAAAAAAAAAAGAAAAAAACACTAAACAACTGTTTCTCCACAATTTCATTTTTTTCTCTCTCATTGTAAATATTTTTGTCAGATTTTTGCCGAGCTGTAAAGAGAGAAGTGTTGAGCAGAACGGGGCCGGCAGCATAAAGAGGTACTAGTGGACGCGGTAGACGATCATCATCCTCTGTATCCGATAGTTAGGTCTGCCTGTATAATCGGCTATGCTAGTTCTACTGTGTTAACCTGTGCTGTTGTTATTAGTGTTGATTTACCTACTGTATTCGCTGTTTAGCTTCCATGTTGGTTAGCGAACTCTTTAGATACCTGTGCTCATCGAATAATAATACTGACCTTGAGAAGTAGTCCGAGCCATTCTCAACGTAGGCTTGTTTTTGTACATTTGTTGATGTTTTCCTAACAGTGAGTTGTAGTGGCGCTAGTATCTTTTATCATCGAGCCATAGTTATTGAAAATGCTTGGTCGTGTTAGAGACATATCATCGTGGAAAACGGCTCGACTCGGCTCCTCCAGGTTGGAAAAAAATAACCCCAGGGAGGTGGACAGAACAAAATAAATAAAAAAAACAAACTAAGCTCCTCCCGGGCGACTAAACGAGGACGCTGAGCTGCTAACTTTTGTGCAATACAGTCCTAGTTTACATAACATAGAATGATAGATAGATAGAGATGATTAACCTCTGCAGGGGCCACTCAACCATCCTGCCGCCTGCAGAACCAAACTTGTGGCATATCTCCATATTTCGCCTGTGCATCAGAGACATTTTGAAAGTATTAACTGCGTGAGATTAGACTCCATCATTTCATCGCATTGCTCTGAGCTCCACTCTTGATTTATGCTGCCTGCCCCATTGCCCTGAGAACACCACATGAGCTATTTATTTCTCAGACTATTATTATTATTATACTATTAATAAATAACAACGAGAAAAAGGGAACGACTGGAAAAAGGTGAATTAATATTAGTATTGTTTTGTTTTTATTTTTAGTATTTTAGTGGTTGCTTTTAACAACATTCATTAACTGACTTAAAGAGTATTGAATATTTAATGTAATTGTAGCATTGTGTTTGTAAAGAGAAAAAAAAACCTAGTGAGTTGTGTTTCTTGACTTGTGGATTACCAGTGAAGTGGGCAATCTAGTGCTAATATATATGAGGTCTTTTTTTAAGGATTCTTATTTTGCGACAGCAACAGCAGTCATTATAAATGTTCATTTTAGCATCACCTGTCTTCCGTTGTCTTATTCTTCACCTTCCACCACACTCTGCATCATCACAGTAACACATCGCAAGTCTGGGGGCGGGCAAGAGTGTGTGTCTTTGTGTGAGTCGTGGTGTGTGGGCGCAGGTGTGTGTGTTTGTCATGAATGTAGGTGTGAGTGTAAGTTAACAAACCTGTGTGTTTATTTGTGTGTGTCTATGCAAAATTTGGTAAATGTGTGTGTGTGTGTGTGTGTGTGTGTGTGTGTGTGTGTGTGTCCCTTTGTCTGTCTCTAACTTATGTATGAGTGCATGTCTGTTTGTTGTGTGTTTGCTGGATATGTGCGGGCGGGGTTCAGGGTGGGTGTTCTGTCCAGTGTCCACCAAAAGCTAAAACCTGTCAGGCTTCCATACCTCCTGATGGAACCTCCTGACGTTATAGCTGCAAACCCTCATCATGTGATCTGACTCAACTCGACTGTTCATAACCCCCCTCAGTCACCTGACCAACCAAATCAACCAATCACTGTCCACCACTACCGCCTTCCCCTGCGCCATCCTCTGCTGCACACCACGTCAGCCCCATGTGATGTTCTCCATCGATAACATACTACTGTCACAATCTACTGTTACATGCCGACAGGTCTGGGGATAAATACTTGCCTAGAATGGACATTCAAGTGTTCAAAGTTGAAGTGCGCTTGGTTTTGTTTCACCAATTTGTGGTGTTTTCACCCTTGAGATTATTAAGATTGCAAATGAAACAAAGCAAGTACACCTCAAGTTGTTGGATTAAAGGGCCATTTCACCCCAAATATATAAGGGATGTTTTGTCCAGATTTTGAGATATCTGTCTCTAACATTTCTGCCTCCAAAACAATGGAGGTGAATGGAAGTTTGTGGTGCTCACAGCATTTAAAATATACATTTAAAGAATCAACAGAAACTGTTTTAAACAGAAACAGTGTCCCTGTTGCTCACCAGTATTTATTGGCTATTTTGTCTGTAGAAATATAGTTCCAATGAAAACTTTTAAATACTGTGTGCACTAAAAAACTAAATAAAATGTTTGGGGGGATGGAGACAGAAATCTCAGAGACAGATATATCAAAACAAAACTGCATAGTTAAATACCACCACTGGAGTTGAGTGAGAACATATTTAGCAATTTGGATGAACTGACCCTTTAATCTGCATAATGTGCACTTGTTCCGTTTATTTTCTTCATTTGAAACCATTTTAAAATTCATGTATTTATCTCCAGAGCTGCATATTACATTCTACTGTTCATACTACTGTACGTGCTGCATACTACCTTACCAGGTCAGAATCCACCTTAACCTGTCTCCATGCCAACCACCAAGGAGCCAGTTGCACGGCAACCGGCTTCCGCCACCACCACAACAAACCAACCTACCAACCAACCATCTTTCTCAACCACCGAGGCCACGCCCACCTGACTATGATCGTTCCATAGAAGAAGAGATAGAGGAAGAGAGAGAGGGTAGGAAAGGAAAGGAGGGAGGACAGATGAAAGAGACGTAGTTGTGATTCTCAGGGTGTCTTATATTGATCTACTGTTCAGTCTGTTCTGCAGTCTCTCACTGGTGTCCTGTTGCCCCTAACTGAGCCCAAAGACGATCATGTCCTTCCATGATAAATTCCTTGTACAATTGATTGACTACTGACCAATTCCTCTCGATCAGTTGATTGATAGTATTGATTGACCAATTCTCTTGAGAGACGCTACATAGCCAGCCAGGTGAATGAAGCTAGGCACTGTAACTAATGTTTACAACCCAAATGAGACCAACAACGCTGTTGAAAGAATGTCTAGGACTTAAAAAAAAAAAAGACACAAATCTCTGAAGAGTACTTATTTCTAAATGATGGAACTTTTCGCTTACTTTCTATGTGACATGAGGTAATGTAATTTTTTTCAATCATTGCATGTGACTATTTTGATTTGCAATGAAAACTGTTAGAATGGATGGTACATTTGTGACGTCAGTGCAACGTTGAGACGCCGATGCTAGAAATCAATGTCGGTGTCTTATAACAGTGTTTTCATGTCGCCGTGAGGAGTGCTTATGGACCAATGAATGCTAAATGTGTGACCATACAAAGCTGTAAAGGTTTTGTTTATTTGTACATGGTTATGGGTAAAATAAACCATTGAAGCAAATTAACATCTTTAGTCTTAAGGAGTAAGCCCTCGCACATCCGTTTGTAAAGTCAGTACCATGAACGGTGCTTTGAAAGCTTTGGATAATGCAGTAGATACCCTGTTATGAGGTAAGTTTCAACAGTAAAAGTTGATCCAACATGGCACCTGGTAATGTGCTTCCATTCAGATACTGTGAGTCTTTCTAGGAGGGCTTCATGTAGTCGGGTCAACATCTTAGGGAAGGTCAAAGACAATCAGGGTTTGATCCGCTTTCACACATCACCGTCTTCCCTATTAAGAAGGGGTGGGGTTCAACTCTCCGACATATCCATCTACCCACAATCCTCCTGTGCACCAGAGTCATCCGATCAACAAACACCTGCACCCCCGCATCCACCATGATTCCACAAACCAGCCAATCAGCTCCTGTGACCCTCTGGCCAAATCGTCTCCGCCCTCTCCATGCCATCGGCTAAGCGGCTAGTGGCTTTTTGAGCTGTTGTTGCAAAGCCCCCTGGGATATGGAGTCACAATTCACAGCATGGTCCGACCAACCTCTTGTCACTCCTCCCACACACCTTTCTCCATATGCCACTAAAGAAGTTCCTCCGGCTTCCAGCAAGAAGGTCACGGCGTTCTTTGGGGTTTTTTAGTTTGTGTGTGATCAAGTGCACACTCCTGATAAGTTACTGCAAAACAAGCAAACACACGGGTCTTCCAGGCAGCTAAAAGTAACCTAAATAAAGAAAAACTACATTTTTACAGTCAACTCATGCATAATACATATTTGCAAGTTTGTCACAACAAAATATAAACACCAAGATTTTTAGCTATATCTCATATATCCTGTGACATCGCATCACAGATAAACTACAAATCTGTGCTAGACTGTAGCTGAACCAATATCTGCCTCCAAGAAACATCTCTCTGTCAAACTGTCAACATCTTCTTAGGGGTGTATACGCAAGAAAAACTGAACAATTGTTCCAAAATTGTCCTCTGAGATGCACTCGGGTGTTATGAATGTTAATGTGCCTTAGATCAGCTCCCAAAGTTGCTTTAACTCGTGTCAGAACCGCAAAGGCCTCTGAGGATGCGGGAGGTAAGTTGATCAGAGTGGTTTCTAACCTCCAGTCAGAGAGGTGAAATGGTATTTTTTTGCCTAAGAACATTACTGCAAAACCTCAATCCATACACAGCTAGAAACACATGATGCATCCAAGAACTGACAGAAGATGCTGCTGTTTGCATTTTGTCTGTTACGATGTCCCGTGCGTTATGCAGGGAGAGATTAGAGCTTAACGGTGCCTCTGCAAGGACAGTCAATTTAGATTTAAACAGTGCTCTCTGAAAGCAGGTCAGATCATATAAACAAACACTGTAGTAGAATAAAGTGAAGGAAAGCAAGAAAGTCCCTCATACCAGCTACAGCACATGTTGTCCATTATAGGAAAACATACTGTTGTATGTATTCAATCATGTTCCTGCATTCAAATATTGGCTACATGAGAAACATGTTTTCAGCAGATTAACACAAATTAAACAGTTTTATGACATTAAATCACATTATTTTAATATGTTTTCTTTCATAAATACATCATCCATCTTGTGCTACAGATGTTTTTCAACATAATCCTCAATGTAATTGCAGGTATCTATAAATCTGTAAATCCCCAGAACTGTTTTCAAGGTGTTTCAGTGTATTTCAGTCACTGTTGACCTACTTTAGTGCAGTTGGGCTAACGCCTGTATACAGATCCAGCGGCTGTCTGAGCCCCAGAGGAGCCTATATGTGACAGCTACCATGATAAACTAGCGGTGCTCCTGTAGGCCCTCGTACCAACATATAGATCACACGCTCTGAATCTGGGGCGCTCGGGTGTCGCTCAAGCTACGACGGTTGTCGCTCAGCTGCTGCAATTATTTAAAAAAGTTCCAGAGACACAAAATCTTGAGCTTTCCTGCCACCACAGAGATTAAATTAAAAATGAAATCAAACATTATGCCCAAGAAATACCTCTACTTCTTAATTCCTTCTTTAACTCATGCTAGCTAGTGCTATCCGTCTTTGTCAGCGTTGGCGCAGCACCTGCTACCGTTGTGCTCTCCTCTTAGAGGCTGCATATTGATTCCCCTCCCTCCTCATCCGTTCTGCTCACTTCTTTGCATGTTCCCTCGTTCATCTGAACTCTCTGAATAGATCTCAGTAAACCCCAAAGGAGACGTTCACAGGAATTCCCAGGTTGCTCCTCTGAAGTCTGGCAGAAGTAGGAATGAAGATAAATGGGATAGGCTGGCTTCTTGCAGAGCAGCAGTGCTTCCCATGCACATGTAGCCTATATTTCTGTAACCATACTGGGCCTTTATGGGCATTGTACCGTAGTTTCCAGTTTTCCCATTAGAATATAAAGCTGTGGCCTTGTTTCTGAGGATTAATGTGGACATTTGTGGTGGCACCTTTTGTAAGTAGGCCAATACCAAATGTTTGAGTTGTCCACCTGCAGGTTTAGAAGGTATCTGAACGAAACCAAAGCCTGCAACAAGCAAAGAAAAACAGACGGTAACAGCAACGCATTCTCATCCCATCTCATCACATACCGCCGCTTTGTCACACCCCTTGGCGCCACACCCCTTGGCGCCACTTTATTTTCGGCATCAAAACCACTATAGTTACCCCTGGCATCATTTTAGGTTTATGCAACAAAACCACTATAATTAGGTTTAGGAAAGAACTACATGTTTGGGGTTAAATCTACTACGTTTGGAAAGTGAAAATTAAACTGAGCGTTGTGAGCATGTGACACGAACAAACAGCTGATCGTAACATGAAAGTGTAATGTAACGGTGTAGCGGTGTCCACCTTCCTTCCCGCCTGCGTTTCATACCGGCCCTAAAGGGTGCCGTGTGCGGCGGTAACGCACATCGACGGCCGTGACAAAGCCTCGGTATTTCACGCCCTAGGAATGCTGGTAGCCTACAAACAAACCGCAGTGCACGGTGTTAAAAAAATACTGATGCATTGTAAATCCATACAGGCATAAAGGGACCCTCTGAACCTAGAGAGCATTAGGGCGAATTATTTATGTAGTGGGACCATGAATACTGGATGTCTCTCACTGCCATCACTGTCCCCGGGGAAGACCCTGTTTACAGCCAGCAAGCAAGGATTCAGAGGGCACAACAACATTAACAAGTGAAATGTCAGCATCCCCTCTAAACTGTTAACATTTATTGGTAATCGTCGTAAATTTGTCATGTAATGAATCCCTCTGAGTATTCATGAGGAACACAACATTAGTGTTTTTAATAGCACAGTTGAGCGTAGAGAAGGTTTATGGAAGAACATTCTTAACTGTACACTGGAGGGAGGGATGACTGCGTACCCGTGGATTCAGTCAGTCTTTCGATATCCAGTTCATGCTGTTGGATGAATGTGGTTTTATCATGAAGGGGAGATCTCTTCCCACCACTACAGCAATCCAGCAAATGAGCTGAGGCCATGTGATAGGCGATCAATAGACTAAATGCCAATCGGTCCGTGCGCTGGAAGGTCAACGTCAGCAATAGCAACATCATGATATTTTAAAGCTAATTCATTATGGGGAAGTCAGTCATACATGTCATATCACAGTGATACATACAGCAGAAAGAAGTGATGCTGGTTGCTGAATTATGAATCTAAGGTGCTCTCAAATGTCATTATTTTGCGAGTCCAGGAATCATATCGATAGAGACAAATCTGTGTCGCATTTTTAAAACAGTGGATGTTTCGTTTATCTCATTTGGGGATAAAATTCTTCATATCACTCTTTTCCTTCCTAGAGCAGCACTCTCATCTGCTAAATGACACGTTACAAGATTTGTATTCTTTAATCTGTCTATGTACATGCTCACTTAACTCACGCCTGCTATTACAGCTGAGAGTTGAACTGCTAAGGTTATGTTTGTTACCTCCCCTGGGGCCAAACATACTGAACCTATCTGCACTGTGTGATTAAAGAAAACCCCACATCTCAAAATATTTACACTGAAGCAATGATATTCCACCTTACCAAGACGAATCTCCATCATTTAAAGGGGACATATCATGGAAAAACTCACTTTTCAGTGCTTGTGCTCATACAATGGGTATCTGGAGAGACTACCAAACTGTGAAATAAGACAACCCAGTCGGTTGTTTGTGGGGCTGACTAGATCAGAAAACATGTGATTCAACAAGCCATTCAGATTTGGCTCCCCTTCCTATGTCACCTGCAGGTTCATTAGAATATACCGCCCACAGCTTGAGAGCTACCTTTGTAAAGGTGCACCATGTTTAAGCCAATCAGCGGCACTAAACGGAGCGTTTCAGACAGAGGGTGAATACAGGTATATTCAGACAGACAGTAGGAGTCAAATAATGTTTTTTGAACATTAAAGCATGTTCTAGTAGAAACCCCAAGTACAAGTATGAACCTGAAGATGAGCATGATACGTCCCCTTTAATGTTCACAGCAATCAACCAAATAATGGTCACCACTCACTCCATCACCCCGTCTCTCCTCCTCTCCGCCAGCCTGCCTTACATCCCATACTGTAGTGTGAGAGTGAGAGTGGTGGAGCTCGTGCCAGCGTAAACAGCAGATGTTTTGAATCGAAAAGATAAACAATTACTTAATTCTTGGCGATTCCCATGCTGAGCAACGCAGTCTAATTGAATCCACAGTTGAAAATGGAGGTTCGCTTGAAGGGTTTCTTTCCAAAGGGCTTCATTTAAATCTGAAACGTGTGACCTCTATGATATCACCCTAAAGCCCTGCAGGTCTTTTTCAGGACAGAGCAGAGAGAGGTATTAGAATAATGATTCATAATGTGTTGGTGCTCTCAAAATGCATCTTCTCAGTAGACAAATTAAATGTTTTAATTTTTTCTCAGGCCGATACAGTATCACTATGACTTCACTTTAAATCAGTCACGATCAAACATCTTCTCCCTTTTTGAAAAGAGATTACATATTTAATACCAGCAAACATTAATGGATGATTCATTTCAGAAGCAGTTGCAATAAAAGTGAGTATTTAGCATTTTGGAATAAAACCCTTCAAGTACTATAAAGATTTTTGACCTTTTAGAAAACGAAGAGCCAAAAAACTCCTTTTGATTAAAAGACAGCAGTTTTTTAATGCAATATATTTTATATGAAATTTGATTCTCTCAGAGTTTAAAAAGATATTGGCTTTTAAAAAAAATGTATATCATTTGTATGATAATTCAATTTTAAATCAAAAAAGGAATATTTTTGGCAATTAAAAACAATTTGTAGTAGAAGAGAACGTGAATTTTAATGTAATTCTGATTGTATGTGTGTCTACAATCTGCGGATTTTAACAGAAATTCACTGAAATGTAAGTTCGTCACACAAAGTAACTGAGCCAAAAGTGATCTTAAGATGGTTTGTTAAACCGGAATTAAAATATCTGTTATAGCAGTTATAGTATAGGTATAATTTCACCTATAACATCTCCCAACAGTGACATATCTTACTGCAATGAAACCGCAAAATATTGACCTCAAATATGAAATACACACTTGTTGATATACTATATGTAATATAAATAGCTGATCATGGTTGCACTAATTAGATTAGAGCAAATGCATCATGGTAGAGACATTTACAAATCTTTAGTCCCACAGAAGCGTTGGATCCTAATGTGAATTTATTTTAAATTTCTCATCATCGTCGTTCATCCATAATCCCTCTCTGATTTACAGTCAGCCGAGCTAAAATCATGAACAATGATTGTACCGTTTCTATGCTGTTTGTTCTGCTGTGATAACATTTTCTAACTCAAACTTACATTTATTTGACATTAATCTAGATGTTCCCAAAAGAAGACATATTTGAGATTTATTGAATGTTTATTGTATGTAAAAAAAATAATACATAGACCATACGTTCTATTAACTGCATTGCAAAAGCTGTGATTTTTAAAAAGCACTGTAGCGTGTACAGTGATTTCTTTATCAATTTTATGGTACATAATATGTTCTGCAATCTTGCAGCTGTTGTTTTATTTTTTTTATTTGTTTCTGTTCTGGAGCCTATGCTTTAATAAATATATTTTCTACGGTACAAAGGGAAGCCTCCGCTGTGCTTCATGTGTCTGTTGCTGTGAGTGGCGGCACAACCAGAACGCAAATAAGTTCTGCTCCCTTCTTCTTCTTCTGGTGTCTTTTTTTATTTACAAAACAAACATAAAATACTTTCTACATATTCTGTCTGCCTCTTATTTCAGTACGTAAAGCTCTTTTTTTACTCGGATTTCTACCTCGTGTGTCCTTGTGATGTTTTCAGGAAAGAAAATGGAGCTTGTTTCACTGAAGGTAAGACACATCTGGATGACAGCTAATGCTTAAAGCTGCTCTAATGAATAGTTTACAATGGATTAAATGACTGCATGTTATATGAAAAGGGTCACTCGTAGTGACCAACCCACAGAGAATGATCAGTTCCCCTCAGCTCTGCAGAGCATTTTAGCATCTTTTAGCTCGTCGTTTTGGTTTTACAGTCTGCAACTTTACTGTTTTGCTTCACTCCCTCTCATCAGCAATGCAGCTGTTTTCAGTGAAAAATTCCTGCAGTAAACAAACAAAATTAGCGACAAGTTGGTTAAGCAAGTGAAGCAACCAGCAGCTAAAGAGACAGATATTATTCTCAGGAGTTGGTGGAGACCAAAGCAGAGATAAAAGAAGAGTCAGTATTGGACTTACATTCATCAAGTGGACACAAACGAAGCTTCAAATGAAAAATAATGTTGCTCCATTCAACCATATCAACTTCATAAGGTGATAATATGTCAATTTTGTGTTTGTTTTGTGTGTCGCTGCCCCCTAGAGGCAAAAAAAAAAATCAAATTGATATAAGTTTAAGGAGAGAAGTTAACTACAACTCCCAAGGAGCGTTTTCGTTGCATGCACTGCTGAACTAAAGTTAAACTAAACTAAAACTAAAGTTTAAACTCTGTGGAAACCTGATGAATCATTCAGCTTCTGTCACTTCACATTTGAAGTCTAGGCCAATTTTGGAGGAATTTGGTATTTATAAAATTTCCACAATGCCAAACTGAAAGAAGAAAACATCAGAAATTAAGTTGAAAAAAATAAATTAAAAAGTTTATACAATTACATAAACATGTAATATCATTAATCTAACACTGAAGTACCATAACGTAATGATATACTTTTTTAAATGTTCCAAAACAGTAACATAAATACTATTTCTCTGGGTCGACAACTAACTAACTAACCCGCCCTTTCAAAAATGCAGTTTTTAATTTAACTTGGTTGTGAATTAACCAGGATCAACTCTGATTCAATGGGAATAAAATAAATATTGTTGCACCGCCGCTGAAAGAGGAGAGCAGCAGCATCCAGAGCTGCTGCGTGGGCTGACGGGGACAGATTAGCATAATGAGGATATAGACATCTTCTATTGGTAATCTTGTAAACAGACAGTGATAATCTGGGCAACACAATATTTTTAACATTGAAAACAGTGCATGTGACACACCGTTCCTTCACTATATCCAACCTGAGTGCAGCTCCAGTGTTCCTGTTCCAGTAACAGCTCTAACATCAATCTGTTATTTTAGATTCTTTCTTTAATGGAAAAATAATCTCCTGGTAATTATATAGAGCTCATTACGGTTCCCAGTTTATTAGTGGTAATACAGCAATGAAATATATGTTCTGTATGAGAAACATTTTTTACTCTAATGCTATTCATGAGTTGGGGAAAGGCCGAGGCTCAACGTAATCTGTAAATTTTAAACATTACATGAGCTGATTCATCTCCACAAAATTAACTCGATGCTAATGATGCAGTGATTTCCTCTGCATGTTTTTACATTTACATATTACTCATTTAGGAGACAGACTTTTCCACAGCGACCTGTCACAGATTTGTTTAAAGCTAAAGAGTGTGAGGGTTGAGATCTGTACCACAATAGGACAAAAATGTACACAATACCACCAGCTGAAAACAACAACAATAAAATCATAATGATGATCTTAAGGCCTTCTTCATTCACATTATGGTTAAAAGGCTACTAAAATGTTATAAACAGAAATCCACTTTTCAGTTTTAATCCAAAATAAAGCCACTTCCTTACAATACCAACATGAATAAAAATCTGACTCCTCTTAGTCCTCACACAATCTACATAAGCCACTCTGTTGAATGCTCCAGTTTTAAGCCTCCTCCTCAGAGGTAAACAGCTGTAAATAGTGTGTATTTGTTGGAGACTATTTTCAGCAGTGGATCAATGAGTATTGTAGTGAGTATTTACAGCAGCAGGATGGCGTATGTGGGAGTGAGTCAAGATAAACTACAGTGTGTGTGTTCATGGTAGTTAACAGTGTGGCTCATTGCCTTAACAGGTATAGGGTGTAGGCTGCAGTATGTCGGTCATCTGTGGTTGCGTTCAAAGTCAAAATTCGTTCATCGTTGCATCAAAACGTTGTGTATTTGAAAACACTTTGTGGCTTCAGGAGTCAGTGTTCTGGCAGGTGTTACTTATTTAATCGACGTCAGCTTTGCACCCATGATTTTACATATAATTACATTCTCAACATACTCATACTGTAACAGACATTTTCCACTGTAAAACACGTTGTTTTTTCTAAATGCACAACAGCTGCCGAAATGTACGATTGTATCACACATCTAAGAAGCAGAGCCGTCAAGATGGTGCTGTGCTCCCTTCCAAACTGCTCCAGTATGTACTTTGTGTATATATAAATATATATATATATACACTTAGCTCCTTATAGCATCTTATCCGACATGAAGCACTGTCTTATTCTAGCTTGACTAGAAACACAGTTTATAATTGTAGCCGTTGTTCTATTTTTACAGCTTTACCTCCTGGCCCAGCATATCACACAAACCCAACAGGACACATTAGACTTTCCACAGTTTATGAGGAACCAGCGGCCCTCCTCCTTCACATCCTGCACTCTGAAAACACCACGGTTCTTCAGAGGTCCTGGATGGTGCTTTGGTCTTTACTGGTATGGCGGTATGTTTGAAAAACTATAAATAGTTTCATGTGCTACCATGGTGATCTGATGGCTCTTAACTGTCAATGTTACTGTAAGTCACTAATATACTGTATCCACATTAAAATATATTCTAAAAAAAACATTAAAGTAAGCAAGATTATATACATCAGGTTACTTTTTTCAATCATTGTGTTGTTGTTTGTTAGTTAGCAGAAAGATTTAAAAGCATGACCGATACAAATTCATGTTTCAAAAATTGGGCCACAGTTGAAAAGTTACAAGCGACTTGGATTCATACTTTTTTTTTAAGCGTAAAATTGCAAACAGGGTGTTTTTAAACATTTTTATTATTTTCTTAGGTCATACTAAACTAACTTGATTAATAAATATCACTATTTGCATTTTGCTCCAGCTCCTTAAATTCCTAGATCCTCTATTATTAAATTAAAATCACTGTGTGTAATATTAGAAAATGTCCAACAAAATCCTGGGTCACTGAAAACAAAGAGCTAAAAGCAACACTGAGATTGTTCTACAAACAGAAATATAATTCATGAGATGTTATCACATGATTATGATCTACATACATGGTGGCGTAAACAAATGAAGAGTATTGTGCAGCCTTCGTAGAGCTATGGGCTCTCTGAGTTTCAACCATGTTTTTCCAGCACATTTGATATGTTGCATAGATGTTTTATGTATTAGGAGAATTAGAAATGCAAACCTAACCCTGACCACTGAGCCTGTCATTCCCCTGATAATAACGCGAGGGAATTTATTTTCCTATACTTGGGATATTTTTATGACCAAAGGCTTCCTATGTGGCAACGAGAAGAACCGCTCGCAGGTAGCTTACGGAGTCATTTTTAATCACAGTGTTGCAGCCTCTCGACACGTCGGGCTCTGCCCGGCGGGGCGGACTATCCACCTGTCTCTGAGACCCCCAAAACATCACGCCAACCCTGTCGGGAGACATTAGACTTTGTGTGATGTATGGAAGTCAGCCAGAGAACAGAGAAACCACAGCAGAGCGTCCCGACTGCCTCAGGCTGCTACACATCACAGTCACAGTGGAACGACTAAACACACACAAGTCAGTTCTTCCTCTCACGGATACTTTTTGATCATTTGTTTGTCCATCTGCCACTCAAACAACATCCAACGCTGATGGACCCAAGAGGGGAGCTCTTGTGTGTTTTTACCTCTCCATGTTTCTCAGACATTGCTGATCAAATTTTGTCCAAACCTTGGGGAAGCATCCATCTCACTATTGCATTCTGGCATTTTCTGCTATTGGTTGTTTGCCACACGCATTTGAGATTTAACCTCTTAAGCCCTCGGGTGCTGGAAGGTGTGGTTCGCCTAGACAGACATACCCAAAATAAATCAAGAATACCTCCACAACTACCAGGTCTATATGTATGATCTTTATGTCTACGGATAGGTAAGACCTCTGAGAATTCATCCCCAGTGTGAGTAACATTGTGACTGTTACTGTGCCTGAGTAAATTGTGATGAACCAAAGAAAAGATTTACATTTTTATCCTCGCCTAAAATGTTTTCTAGATTAGACAGTGGATAACACCATTATAGCAATGATGCCATGCACAGAGATGCAACTGAATTCATTCAGCAACTCCTTGACTACAACAATCCCACCTTTCATACGTGCAGTTTCACCCAGAAATCTTATAAAAATGTTCAATATGATATTCTGTCAAAACTCATCTCGCAGTTTTTTCCCTATAATGCAAGAGACATTTTCTTTTGAAATGACATTAGTCAGATGCTTGACTTACGTCAAGGAGTTGACCATTTTTAGCAAATGGTTACACCGTAAGATTTGCCAGCAATACCTCCATACAAATCCCCTCTTAACAAACACCTACATGAACATAAAAATGCCAGTTAAGAGTCCTTATATAGTCCTCATTTGCTATGCCGAAGAGCAAAGCACATCAGGAGGTTGGTACAGCAGCAAACAGTGTTGTATGAGCACATCAGAAGAGCAACAGTGAGAAGAGTCAGGTTATAAAAAGTATTTCTGTTGCTTTCCTCCCTTCCTCTCCGTCAGTCTTTTCCTTCCTTCTTGTCCCGTCTTCTCTCCTACATTTCTCCCTTCTTCTCTCCTTCCTTCATTGTAACAATGGACAATGGAAGACAACATAAGACGGAGAATAAACGTCAGAACTAAGTGGGATTCAAGACAGATTTAGTGATTTGGTGACCTTGAAGTAACCTTGAATCTCTGCATTCCTCCGCTCTGCTTTTAAGTTATTACGGTCCCGGGTCATTTAATAACTGAATGATAATCTGATCGGGCTAAGTGCTTGGAAATAAAGAGGATGAAACGCAGCTTTCTTTATTCCTCTGAGCCAGACAGACGATTTAGGGGTTTCAATCCAAAACGCAATGAAGCAAATTTCATTGGGAAACATTCATCGCTCATTAGATTGAGAGATAAAATAAATATCCGCAGGAATAGAAGGCAAGGTCTTATACTAGCATACTATTTAAATAGTCTATAGACTCTATACCAAAGGAGCGAGTCGGCAACAGTGGTAAAAATCCGGGTGGGACTAACCGGTATAAGACCAATCAGCTACTTAATAGATTATGAAACGCATATGTTACAACTATACTGGCCTGATCATCATCAGAAGTAATGTTACAGGCTTCAACAAGACAAACATTACAGCATCACGTAGCCTGGCACGGCGGCCACATTACAGCATCACATAGCCTGGCACGGCGGCCACATTACAGCATCACATAGCCTGGCACGGCGGCCACATTACAGCATCACATAGCCTGGCACGGCGGCCACATTACAGCATCACATAGCCTGGCACGGCGGCCACATTACAGCATCACATGGCCTGGCACGGCGGCCATATTACAGCATCATATAGCCTGGCACGGTGGCCATGTTACAGCATCACATAGCCTGGCACGGCGGCCACATTACAGCATCACATAGCCTGGCACGGCGGCCACATTACAGCATCACATAGCCTAGCACGGCGGCCACATTACAGCATCACATGGCCTGGCACGGCGGCCATATTACAGCATCATATAGCCTGGCACGGTGGCCACATTACAGCATCACATGGCCTGGCACAGCGGCCATATTACAGCATCATATAGCCTGGCACGGCGGCTATATTACAGCATCACATAGCAAGGTGTACGTGGATACCGGTATACCGTTACAACCCCATACCCAATAAACAATAATACTGAATTAGGCCAAAACTGTAAATGATCTTACTTTTGATGATGACAGCAGGAGACGACAGGGCTTAGTGTTGAACACTGAAATGGAGAGCAGGGACAAAGAGTTCAGTTTGTCTGATGCCCTGATGGCAGTTTTATAATCACAGTTCAACAGTACAGCTTGTTATGGGTACGGTGATGAGGGGCCACGTACATTTGCGTCATTACTTGGCACTTGTTGAGGAGAAAGTGGTGCAGGTTTTGATTGAGAATGGTGGCTGAACTTAAGCGGAATTCTTTTCCTCCTGCTCCTCACGACGTCATTTTGTGACAAACTTTAATCATTATTTTTTTATCTTATGCTACATTAAAGGCAGCTAGCGGAAAGCAGGCTTCTGTTCCTCTGTGCAATGCGCCGGTGTTTCGGTTTAACGAGTGACCGTGTCATCTGGTGATTTTCAGCCGAGTGCATCCGCCTGCTCCTGTTCTGTGGGCTTTCTGTTCATGTTTTCAACAGCTGTCGTCACTACGAGCAACCATTCTGAGAGACACCAATGAACACGGTCACTTGTTGAAGCGAAACACCGGCTTTACACTGAGCTAAAGAGGAGGGGCTGCTCGCTATCTGGCATCTGCAAAATGCACTGCCACTAAAAACATGTGACCTATCAGGTAGTCTAAACAAAGAGCAATAATTGTTTTAGTTGTATTGGTCATAATCAGATAGTTGAAACAGCTTCATTGACTGCTATTCACTGGATGATACTGGTTGGCAACCAGTTTTTGAGTGTGTCCCTTCTTTAACAGTGGATGACAAACTGTTCAAACAGAGGCTGAACAACTGCTCCTTTAATTGGAAAACACCTCTGGGATTAAAAATTATTGTATCAGATCAGACGGTTTGGGAAATACCACTCATGTCTGTTACGTTGCGCTAAATATGAAGCTAAATTGGTTATCTTAG
Source organism: Sebastes umbrosus (assembly GCF_015220745.1). Classification (NCBI taxonomy): domain Eukaryota; kingdom Metazoa; phylum Chordata; class Actinopteri; order Perciformes; family Sebastidae; genus Sebastes; species Sebastes umbrosus. The sequence continues at coordinate 31,799,023 of NC_051275.1, forward strand.
TTTAGCATAAAGACTGGAAACAAGGGGGGAAACTGCTAGCCTGTCTCTGTCCAACACAATCCATCTAACATGACCTCTAGAGCTCAACTGTCACAGCTGCAGGTAACAGGGATGGGACCCAAATGAAGACAATGCACACTGACTGGTAGAGTACAATGAGTTATTACAGCAAAGACAACATATATAGGCTTACATTGTGAGGCAGCCAAGTGTCAACACCAGGAAGGCAGTCCAAACAGGTCCAAACAGGTCAGATAGAAATGGCTGGAACTCAAAGGCAGGAGGCTCATTGTAACTTTGACCAACTGGTAAGGAGAGTCTTCTTCTTTCTTCTTTCTTCTTTCTTCTTTTGTGTTTAATGGCAGCTTGCATCCATGACGTTGCATTACCACCACCTTTTGGAGTTTACTCCTACACTATCCAGCTTTCATATTCTTTTCATCAATCTTGATTTTATGGAGAAAACTGACCAGACACTTTCTGGCTAGTCCACTTTCCCCACAGTTAAGTTTGTCTTACCCCTTAATCTCTCCATCATGTCTCTTCTCTCTGATTTATATTTCCTGCAGTTCATAAGTATACGTTCCACTGTTTCTTCTTCAAGTTTCACAAAGTCCAGTCGGATGTTTTCCTATAATCTTTTGGCGAGTAGTGTGTGGAAAAGGGCCGGTTAGAAACTGCAGGACTAACGAGGTGAAGTGGAAACAGGTGTGTAGATGGGTGGGGCAGTCAGGTGACGAGGAAAGGAGGGAAAGTCCGAGGGCATCTGGTGGATGGATGGAAAATGGCAATGAGCGGGCCTGAGGAACGGAGAGTGTGACTGGAGAGGAGGGACAGAGAGACGGACTGTGACACTGACACGTTATATATTGTTTCTTTTATTTGTACAAAACCTAAAGCATGTGAATGACAAACAAAGCAAAACAAAGCACATATTACTGATAATAACAGTAATAGGTGACAGGTTGTATAGAACATTTGCTACATCTTTGACTCAATGATTATTGATAGTGAAGTAAACAGTAATTATGCTATTAAACTTGCTGAAATGTGCATTTAATTTGCCGACAGTTTGTTGCATTGAGTTGTTCCCGGTTCGACATTTGCCAGACGACCCTGCGTTATTTTACCACAGCCCTCGTGCGTCAGGACCCCCACTGTGACCACGCAGTAGTCTCATTAAAACCCAGTGATTAACTTCAACAACTGAAGCCAACACAATGCATGTTTTGGTTGTAAACCCTTGTTGTGAACTCAGCAGCGTCTTCACCACGTTGTTCAGTGTCTGGTTACAGCCCACTTCTTTAATCGCAAAGCTTCCTCTGCCTCCTTTTGTCCTGTTTAGGGCCCCTGCCTGTGTAAAAGGCCCGTGCCGAGTCCTGGAACACGGACAGCTGGCTGGGCAGCTCTCGAGAAAAATCATGTCAGTTCAGATGGAGCCACTTGTTGTCAAGGTCAGGGGTCGAGTGAATGTATTTTGCTCCGTGAAAACGAAAGGCTGGAGGAGCGCTGGAGTTTTATGGATGGACAGTTGGAATACAAAGGGACTATTTATGCAACATACTCAGCGTCGGCTTATCCCCCTTTACATAAGTCAGCTTATGGAGCAACAGACCTTCTGAAAACAGGAGAGGTTCAGCCGACAAAATACAACTGGAATACACTGTCGTTATTACAGAGAGAGGGAGAGAAGAGCAAAGTGCACTGCCTTTCCTCTGGCGACAGATTCTGCAGGTAAATAACATTAAATCTATTTTATTCTACCGCCACATTATATTTATAAAATTGTCTCATATTATCCATCTGTTATACAAACAATTATGTAACCCTGTTGAAAGTCTGTTGAAATAAAAGGGAAGGGAAGATAACACTTACTGTATGAAAGGGAGCGACACTATTACTGTTATGCTGACCCATTTCTGCGAGTTACGTAACATATAGAGCACAGTCCCTTTTTGGATTACTGCGAACAGCACAGGGTTTTTTTTTTTTATAAATGTGTAAAGATAGATGGAGGTCAGGGAATGTAGAAAAAAAGTACTGCAAATCTTACACATGTTATCATCTAATTCTTTCTTCTTTATTTTGATATTAAAAAATATATATATTTGATGCAAAGATGAGACTTTATCTTAACATATAAATTATACAAATGTTTACTTTTTATTTCAATAATTCTATCTTCAGTGAATGATGGTAAACACTAGGTTTGAAAATTGCATACAATTTATAATAGTGTTTGGGTGGTCTCATATTTACTATGACGTTTATATTAAATGTACTCTGCAGGATTGTACAGTGTAGTCTGTGGTTCCTTTGACATCAGAAACTGGAGGCGATGCAGGAATACAGAGTTGAATATAAAGAGATAACAGGTGGGATCCTGACCTGCTGAGGTGGAATCCATCCCTGCTAAACAGATCCGGATGTTCTAGAAATGCAGAGAAGTTATGTTCAAAGGGCAAACCGAAGGAGAAGCTGTATTCTTTCAGCCAAGTGTGCAGTTGTCTGGTCCGATGGAAGGCAGGTACCAGACCAGAAATGATGCAGTGCCGACCAGAGACCCAGGTAGTTTCAATCTATGTCATGAAATTGTAACCTTTCTGATATCTGAGCAGCAGTGACATTTGATCCAACATGTAAAATAACATCAGAGGTACAGGAATGTATGTCCAGTACTCTTGCACCAGGACTGCAGATGGTTTGTGAGTTTGTCAGAGAGATGTGACGAACAGAGCCCACCGTGAGAACGGAGGACTTACTGCTGCAAGAGGAAAAAGCAGGTGATTGGTGGATCCAGGTAGTTGGGCCGGCACGGTGTTATTGTCTCTACGCTGTTCCAGAGCAGCTGCCACAACGTGATCCTGGAGAACAGATGAAATTCCGCTCAATGCCAATCCAAGATACTGGAATCCAATACCTGGAATCTGTTCCTGTTTGATGGTGTCAGGGGGGGTTGGGTGAGAGGGAGTCATCCATCTACAGTCCCCAGTGGGGCCTTCTGTGGGCGGTTGAGGAGAGATCCTGTTTTCCACCTGTGACGAAGTTTCCAGGGCCGAGACGTCAGCGGTGTAGAACAGGCCGGGTTCTTAGGTTTGGCATCCAACTGCAGCCAGGGATCAAAATCATCACAATTATCGGTAGCCGCGGCATCATCAGTTTCTTTTCTTCATTGATTTGGGGGAAGATTACAATTATTCCCTCCAGGTCAGTGATCTCCTGAGTAAAGCTGATGCAACTCGGGCAACCAGTGAATGGAGTCGGCGTGATTCAGTGCGTTTAGGGGTGTGGTATCTCCACGGGATGGAGAACAAAAATTTAAACTTAAACCATTACTTTGAAAAGACCATGACTATGTGTCATAAGTCCGAGTTTTTAGTCACAGACTTTAAGATTTTGCAAAGACTAAAACCAAGTCTAAAAACAACAACGATAATATTAAACATATTTGATTTTATCAGAAGAAGTAGAAGAAGAAAAAAACTGACTTATGACAGCTCGGATTGAGTTTTATGACTACTTTACACCAACCGATCGAGATCATGGGACAACTCATGATTTTATTCCGATGTTGGAAATTTGTCTGTTACAGTGATAATTCTTGAAAGGTTATTTGGTGTAAAGCCGGCTTAAGCTAAATACGATGGCAAAATGAACCGCTTATACAAAACTCATTATATGTAAAAACTAGAACTAGCTCTACTATAGTTGAGCAGCTGAGCAACAGCTGAGCAGGTATAAACCACAATAGTCCCGCCAACTGCAAATTAACCTAATATTTACTTCTGTTTTTAGCAACTTGCACCACATTCGCATGACAGGCGACCTCACCTTTGGTCACGAAAGAATGTGCAATGTTCTCCAGCTAGTCGCTAACCTTGTCTCTCTGCTGCGTGGAGCTACGCAGGTAGTGTACAGTCGGTTTATCAGAGCTTGTTGGCTGAAAACAGCTGCCTCCTGCAGCTGGAAATGGGGTTGATGAGAGCAAAGTTTGTGGGCCAGAAAAAACACAAAACAACAAGCTAAAAGAGGCTTCAAAGCTTCAAAGAGTCAAGTGATAATTCTCTGTGGGTTTGTCACTATAACCAAAACCTTTACACATGGTCATCTGATCCACTGTTAACATAAAGATATTGATTGGTGCAGCCTCGATCAAAGTGATCAAGTGCAGTTGGAACTGTAATGGACTGATAAAGGATTACTTTACTTTAAAGTACTTCATCATGAATTTTTAATCCTAACGTGATGGAGGAAGGTGACTAACGCAGTGAGCACACATCTGGTTTCCACAACAGGAGAGCCATTGACAGACAGGAATTGTGTTGTCAGTGCTTCATCAATACGTTTCTGGAGAAATGTTTATTTTGGGTTCTTCACTTTAACTTGCCCGGGATCACATTCAACACAGCAGCTAAAATGGCTGTGAGCTACGATTTCTCTCAACAGAAGCTAATTGCTGAAGCACGTCCTGGGGAGGGGAAAGTGTTATTAATCCACTTTTTGCCTGCCATAACTGTTTCCAATGAACAATCCCACTCAGCCAAACCCCCAGTCTGGAGAACTCTGGGCAGAAGGGCTTGTCTGCCTCAACCCGCAGGCAGATGGCGGCCCAGCAGGACTTCAGGGCGAGCGACAGCCCTCCTCCGACGGCCAATTCATCTTTGGTCCAGCAGCCTGAACTCTGACCCGAGTCTGAATGAGCTTTCGCACACACAAGGCACTCTGGGAAGGCGGCCCTGCGAGTCATCGGGAGATGAGAGGATAGTCCGGAAATGGAAACATGGTATATATAGTCCAGTGAGCTGTTAGGAAAGGAAACTGTCTGGAAGACCTGACAATGAGAATAATCCTGGTCTGGATGTGGAAATCACCTCTTCAGCTCTACATGTAAAGATGCAGAAAGAGGGTGCACGTTTAGTTATGTTCAGTATAACAAATACGATGGCCACAGAGCTTTGTTCTGATGAAAACTGCCATAAAAGATGATTAAAACTTGAGCTCATGAGCTAAAAACACACTTTAATGAACTGATACAGATTCATTTAATAAAAGTTCTGCAGTTATTTCATGCTGACTTGATTGCACAAAATAGTTATTACCCCATGATGTTACATGACTTTTAAAAGTGAAGAATGTAATCTTGATATTGTCAGGTTGATTCAGCACACAGGGTCTGCTGATTTGACGACTTTATAGGGAGGACAAACTCAATGACAAAGTTATAGAATTTATGTTACTATAAAAAATCCACAGTGATGACGTCTGTGCAAAAGTGTTGAAACTTTCTCCAGCCTGCCAATTGTGTGATTTTTGTGGACAGAATCTCTCAGCACAGACAGGCGATGGAAAGTGGAAAGTGGAAAGTGTCCGGTTTGGTGGCCTCAGGATCACATCTCTGCTTTTTGACGATGACGCAGTTCTGCTTAACTTGGGATGGTTTGTAGCTGAGTGAGAACCTGAGGGGATGAAAGTCAGCATCTCCAAGTCTGAGGCCATGGTACTCAAGTGGAAAATGATGGAAAGGTCACTCTGAGCTGGGAGTGAGTGGCTGTTATAAGTGAAGGAGTTCACGTAACTTTGAGGTCTTGAACCTCTCAGTCTGCGATCTAATCCTCACCTGTGATCATGAGCTTTGGGTTGTGATGGAAAGAATGAGATGATGGATACAAGTGGCTGAAAAGGGCTACCTTTTAGAAACAGGATGAGGAGCTCAGACTAGAACGGTTGCTTGAATTGATGTGGAGGTGTTGAAGGTGCAAAAAACAAAAGCATGTAATGCAGGATGGATGTGAGCTGTAGGAAGGAAGAAAGTGAGCACATGGACCAGCTTCTATAGCCAGGAAGGCCTAGGTGAACTGGTTCTTTGTATTGCATATCAATAAAAATGTTAATGAATAAATGAATTATATCATTATATATATATATATATTTAATATTTTAGCTTGATTTCTAAACTTCCAATTCATCCTTTCCATTAACTTAATAATATAACCTGTGTAGACATTTCTTTTAGTCAGAGCACAGCAGGTATAAGCTGAACAAGCAGAGATGTTTCATTTTGTCTACCGGCAGCACACAAAGAGAAAAAAGACGTGAATATTTACTAGAGTTTAAATGTATTTTCTTTCAAAGAAATCTGTCTTTTCCCAATATTTAGAACCAAATTACATAGTTATATCCAGGAAACTGTCAAAGGAATTAATAGGAAATGATTTGGAGTGAAGAGAAACACAGCATTACCAAAAAGGCTTACACCTCACCATGACATCGTGTCATTGTGTGTGTAAAACCGCTGCTCGCATTGAATAGGAGCACTTTATCATAACTTACTGTAATGAATTAAGCTCAGAATTATTGACCAAGGGATTTCACATATTAACCACACTCAAATTTAAATGCAGAGCAGCTTATAACTGTAAAACATCAGCAGTTCAGACATGGCGTGTTGTAAGTGTTTGAAATTAAAATGTGTCAAATCACAGGGGAAAGTGGGCTTTTCTGGTACCAGGTGCTCATTCTGAAGAAGATTTAAGGATTAAAAGTACTTTGTCTACTTAAAAAAAAAGGAAAGATTTATATAACCTAATAAAAAATATAGGAGAAATCTATTTCATCTTTTATTTTATTTAATCTCTTGTTTTTCCATAAATCTGTGGTAACAGAGACTCAGTCCATGTCTTCATTCAGTATGAAGGTCAAGTGAAGGACGTCTTCCTTTGTTGCCGCCTCAAATAGAAACTGAACTTGCTCAAACACACACACACACAGGCATGCATCCTTGAGTATGTGCACACAGAGTATGCAGCAACAAACTCAGATACTCACCTGCACACACACACATACAGAAATACATATGCATTCAAAATACACACACATAAATGCTGAATATACGTATGCACACACCAACATACTGCGCACAACATTGTCGATGGTCTTCCAGGCTTTAATAAACCAGGACTCTGAAAAAAGCTTTCGGGATATCGAGCGGTCCAAACAATGGGGGGAAATGGCATTGGGGTTTCCATGGCAACTGCTGCAAGCTGCTAAGAGGGCTGCTTTGAAAACATATGTCAGACTTGACTGGTCTGTTCACAGTGAGCCTAGCAACAGATTCTGTGTGCAGCCTATCACACTGTCTCGCACAGCGTTCACTGTTCTAACGTTTGACTTGCTGTCTGTCAGCGGTCTGAAGCGATTCAGGCAAAGAAAACCTAAAAAAAAGAAGGAGAAGAAGACGACAACTTTGGGCGTGATGACCGTGAAAGGCAGAGATGTTTGCTGAAAATATCATGTTTTCCTTTTTTATCAACTCGTTCATTTAAAGATTTTACTGCAGCAAAAAGACAGACAGAAAGAGCATTGGAGCTGCAAATCCTAAAATCCATAACGGCTAATCTCGGCCTCAGAAAAGCAACCGTTCAACATTCGCTGAGCACCGAAATATCATCTCCGACTTCCTTATATTGAGTAACAAACGTCTCACTTCCTGCAAGGCTTAAAGAATCCATCTCTCACCTGTCTGCTCCCCCCCTCTTTCTTTCATAACTACAGAGGATTTAACAGGTGTGAGTCAGAGAGCTTTCACCTGGATTCAGCTGCACAAGCACTGATCCCCAATGCAATATATAGAGCAGAAACGATTAGCGGATTAATTGGTCAGTAGAGCAACGGACAATTAACAATTCAACAAGTCAGTTCTCAAGTTAAGCTGCCAGACATTCACCTGCTCCAGCTTCCCCAATGTGATGATTTTCTGTTTTATATATATATATATTTATACTTTTGGGTTTATATCGAAAAATAACAGCATTGTTTTTTCACTTAAAATAAAATCAATGTTTTTAATTTCCTTACACACAACCTCTTGTGTCTTACCCAGTTGTATGGTTGAGCAATCTGAATTTGACACTGGACACCCAGCACATTCTCATCCCAACTCGTCACATACTGACGCTTTGTCAGACCCCTTGGCGTCACTTTTCGGTCGCAGTAAACACGTGATTAATGTTGTGAATTAAACAAAAACACTTGCTTAGGTTTAAGAAAAAAACAACATGGTTGGGCTCAAAACTACTACATTTTTACAGTGAAAATGTGAGTTCACGATGTGAACACGGGACACGAACAAACAGCTGATTGTAACGTGAAAGTGAAACTTAACGTACGGGACACGAGCAGCGGACTCCTGGATGAAAGCCCTGTGTTTGTTGGACCCATCACTTCCCCTCCCACCTGCCCAGTGTGTGTCTTTTTGCTCTTTAAACTATGTCACCACATTTCCAGCACACTTTCCCTGAGCGTTTACTGTTGCCGCGGATGGGTTTACATTGTAGTTAACGGAACGCCCGGTGCGTTTCCTTCCTAATAGGTGCCTTGTGCGGCGGTATCAAACACCAATGGCCGTGACAAAGCGTCTGTATTTGACGCCCTGGGAATGAGAATGGGTTGCAACGCTGGTTTCTTTAAACCTGTGGTGATTTTTGGCCTCTTGGGGACATCAGAAACAAGCTGTAAACACCACACTGACATAATAGTTGATATGGCGAATGTGTTGGCAAACAATTGCCAATTTTCGCATTCAGCAGATACAGAACAACATTATAATTAATTTGGAGTTGTGTTTCATCCCCCCTGATGAATGCAACCCCAATAACTCTGTTTTGGTCTCCACCAGCTCTTGAGGGAAACATCTAGCACTTTAGCAGTTTAATGCACCACTACATTCACCAGCTAATGGCTAATTGCCTGCCATTTGATGCGGGTCAGGCATCATACAGCCGGTTTAAAGAGCTGAAAACACCTGCCTGCTGTGAACAGACACTCTCAGAATGAACCAAAACAGCTCATTAGTGGGCCAGCAAGCCAAAACAATGCGCTGAAAGATGCTAAAATGACAGAACAAGACCTTAATGATATCCAGGTGACGGATCAGAAAATGCTCCAATTAATTTTTGTATCTAGCATTTTCATTTTGGAAGCATTGGCGAACAATGTGGTCCTGACAATATGCGACAAATTGCCAGTTTTGTTATTTTATATACATACAAAATGAATTGAATGATCAGGAAAATAATAAATATTGCATTCCTAGTTTTTAATAATATAAAAGTTAGTTCAGATCAGCCTGTAAAATTCACAAATCCTGCTCTGTTTGCTACCTGTATAACAGCCTCTTTTTCTTCCTTCATGTCCCATGTGGTTGAATTTGTGTTTGTCGTTGCAGAGGTGGTGGGTGGGTTGTTCCAGCAGCAGCTCAGTGCCATATCACTGCCACACAATGTGAAGAGCAAGGTGGGAGGCAGGGTAAGAAGAAAGACAGAGAGAGACATATGAAAATAGATTGGAGGGGGAGGGAGAGAGGGGAGATATGGGAGGAGGGAGGAGAAAAAATTGGGAAACCGGGAGGGAGGTTGATTAGGGGGGAGGAAGAGAAGAGAGAGATGCGTCATACCAAAACATTAGTATGCAATCAAGTTGCTGGTGCGGTAAGGATTGTCGTTGTCTGTCGACAGCTGCCGCAGCCTTTCAAATCTGCACTGCAATGTCACACACACACACGCACACTCGCACACACACACACTCACCCAGTGACACTACACAAACATCTACTCCCTCCATTGTCTGAGAGAAAATGAAGGAAAAGAAAAGAATTGCCATTGTCATGTCAGTTTGTGCAGCAGAGATTCATACATCCAGTTATTGATCCATGTCACACTTTCAGTTTCAGCAGAGGGGCTTATTAGAGAGGCTGGAGCTGGAAATGAGCCAGGGCTGCACGCACACACACACACACACACACACACACACAGACGTACAGTTGAGAGCAGTGGATACTGTAAGGTCTCCATGTTCTCTTACAATAGAACGATTTAATTGGAAAAGGGGGGAGAGAGATAGAAACAGATGGTCATGTAAAGGAATGAAGAATAGATAGATGGATAGATAGATAGATAGATAGATAGATAGATAGATAGATAGATAGATAGATGTTGATTTATTCATTTCCTTTTCAAAATAAAAGCACAACTGTGTAAAACTCTTTAATGTGGCTCAGTAGAAGGAGAGTATGAGGGATGGGAGGGAGTTTATTTATTCCATTCTCCCATTAGCGCCGGCAAAAAACAGAAGCTGTTGAGGTATTTGTTGTTTAAGAGAAGTAAAGTAAAAATGTAAAAATGTGCAGAGGAGGAAACTGAGGCGCTACGACGGAGTTTCAGTTTCTCTGCAGCACATTTTAGGCTCGAGCCCTTTGTGATGTTTGTTCTTTCAACAGCATGCCTGAACAGTGTGTGTGTGTGTGTGTGTGTGTGTGTGTGTGTGTGTTTGGATGGGGGATGGGAGGGGAGGGGGACTCTAAGACATTGATGAGCTGCACCCCTCCTCTCTTTCTCTCTCTCTCTCTCTTTCTCTCCATCGCCATGGTCCTTGGCAGGTCCACGTTGCCATGGCAACGCTCACATTGCCGCAGGCTGGCTGGAGCGAGGCGCGCTGGTTGAAAAAGAAAGCAAGAGATGGAAGAGAGTGAGAGAGCGAGAGAGAGAGAGAGAGAGAGAGATCACTGCAGAGGGAGGGGAGGGCAGGCGAGAATTGGTTCTCCAATTCATTACCACTACAACACCCAACCGACCGACCCCCCACCCCCCAACAAACCCTCCCCCACACCAGCACACCCTCCACCCCATCTCCCTCCCCCCCCAAATCTGATCATTGGCATTGGCTCGGCTGGGCCAAGGAAAGGCCTCTGCTCTGCTCAGTAGTCTGAACACGTTGGATCCAAACTTCAGACTGCATTTATTATTCATCCTCCTCCTCGGCAGACAGCACCGCAGCCTAACTCCAATGCAGCTACACACACACACACACACACACACAGAACCTGCACTGAGACCAGACAGCGAGAAGTTAATACACACACAGTATTACACAGAGCGCTATATTGCATCATTCTATTACCTTTGGATAGTCTAATGCATTACAGAGGAGACGCAGGCAGGTGTAAGATTACTGTCTGATGGAGGTTACGGTGACTAACAGGAACTGAAGACGCCTCACTGCCTTAACTCATATTTGACCTCTGTGACCTTCCAGTTGAGCCTCTGTATACTGGATAACTGACGAGAACAGAGGGGATGACGTTTTTGGTAAAATATTGTTCCTCAGAAAGTCCCAAAGACTTTGTTGTCTTCAAAGCAGAAGCAATCTTTTTCTTAATCTATGAATTTTGGCTGATTTTCCCTGAAATTATTTTTTTCCGATTTCCACCCAATTGTTATATTCCCTCGCATTCAAAAGTTGTTGTGTTCCCTGCTGAAAAAAGACACTTCATTTTAAAGCAAAGGAGTTCCTTTGGTTGATGAGAGCTCTGAATATTTATAACGCAATACCAAGGAAAGAGAAAAAGAGGAAAAACACAAAAAGGCTGCTGATTCTGTGCAGTTCCTCACAGTAATGAAAACAATAAAACTACAGTAAATTATGTTTTATAATCAGATTTCCCCCATAACATAGCACTGTTGATTTTCCTCTTCAAATTAGGGACTGATTCCCCCTTTTTTTAATGAAAGCAGAAAAATACTGCTCCATCTCAGTCCAGCTGCAGCACCATTCTCCAGCTCCTTCAGTCAAATTTCACTCTGCGCTCCTCAAACATGAACCTGCCTCGCTGCCTGAGCCGAGCTTTGACCTCTTGACTCCTCAGCTGCTACACTGAGCAGTGACAGTGGTGCATTCAAGGGGACTGACACACTCAGACGGGGTTGCTAAGATACAGTATGGCTGATCGGGTCTGGAGCTGAATCCCACCATGAACCCTCCTACCTGCTACTATTCTATTTCTCTTACTGACTCAATTAACAAATCAAGAGATACATTAAAAACCTTTCTATTAAAAAAGGTAAAAGCTGTTGCTGCTTGAGGCTGCTCATTTTAGATATATACGTATTTTCACAGCTGTACAGTGATCAGAGCAATGGATCAGTGATGAGCCTCCCCTGAGTGAAGCAGCACCACTGCACCTGTAGTACTACATTACTGTGTCCTCCTGTGGTTCTCCACAAAGGATGCATCCAGAATAAAGATGCCATTACTGCAACAGGGGCAGACTGGAGCATTTCATAATTCACTTTATGATTCACAAAGGCATATATTGTAATTTAAAGGGTTAGAAACATTACAATGTTTGCTATAAGTGTCAATCCTAAAGGAGCAAAATAGACGGTTCTGTGTTAAAAATTAAAAGCAGGTGAACAACATCAGATGTATGCTTTGCCATATTGAAGGATATCCCACATGTTTTCATCTGATTTGAGGGGCTGAGAAGTGAAGTCAATGCTGAAGTGCCTTAAATGTGCATTCTCTCTAACAGCCAGCAGGGGGCGACTCCTCTGGTTGCAAAAAGAAGTCTGATTGTATAGAAGTCTATGAGAAAATGAGCCTACTTCTCATTTGATTTATTACCTCAGTAAACATTGTAAACATGAGTTTATGGTCTCAATCGCTAGTTTCAAGTCTTCTTCAATTCAGCATGATGTTCATTTAGTAAATTCTGGTCCCATTTAGAGTCAAATAGACCATAAAGCAGGGGATGCTTTAGGGCGGGGCTATATATGGCATATAGCATGTGCATGTTGTTTTGAGTATAAAACAACTCAACAGCTGGGTGATAAAAGTATCTGTTGGCGTCCATGGTGACGTCTGCTCTTCCTCTTTACGTTGGAAAGTTTACCTGTCTGTCTGTTTACACGCTTCACATAAAGCCAGAGCATCCTCCACAGCCACAGGTGTGACTCCATGTGAAGTGACACCGCAGTGAGGTGACTCACCTTACATAATCAGGCTGATATGATTAGATGTTTCCCTCACCCCCCTTCTACTGCTGATCTCAGGGTCTAATTCGTTGGATTTTTCAGACCGGTGAGGCAGAAACAGAGGGACTGAAACTGCGATCACGACCCTTTAAACTTCATTTATGAGAGGAAATGGGAGTGAGCAGACTTGTGTTTTACATCAACATGATTTCTCCTATTTCATACAAACAGGTGAACGTATTCACACCTGCAGGCTGCGCAGGATGGCTGCATTCTTCTGGAGGAATCTGGGTTAAGTGCCCTGCTCCAGGGCACGTCAGCAGACATTGTTAAAGGAGCAGAGACCATTACTCATTCACTTCCTCTCCCCACTCATAATTTTCTCTGCAGGTGTGTGAATTTGAACGTACTGGTCACCAACTTGCTTCTCTAAAAAGGAACCTAAGTATTATTTTGTTCCTTCTGAAACTAATGTAGTGAAGAGGTGTAAATGACGACCCAGTCAGAGCCTCTGTGTCTGTGTGCAGCAAAGAGAGACAAACACGCCAATAAGAGCAGTAAAGGCTGTGAGAGCGGATATACTGAGGGAGATTTCAATTCTGACTCCAATCTCCTGCGTGTTTGATTAAATTTGGCTGATAGTGAATTTTAGATGTGACGGAAATGAGATGAAAATCTGACACATCATGTTGACCACACTGCTGCACACACACACACACACACACACACACACACACACAATCAGACTACTGATGCAACCTCAATGAAAGATTCCCAAAATGGCAGAAACTGCATAACAAGATGCAGAACTGTTAATCTGCTACAGACCTGGCCAACCCACACAGAGTTCTACAGGAGCAGTAAGTGAGGGTTTTACTGCCCTACATACTGTATAATGACCATCATATAGTCCACAGGGGGTTGGTGGGGTTGTTCAGTGATTACTTAAAGGTCTTATTGATAACATTTTTATGTAGACAAAAATAATAAAAAAAGATCCATCCACAGTCTTTAGAAATGTGCTTAATAAAAGTTTGGCTTTTCCTGAAAAAAATATCATGATTGTGAATTAATCATTTAAAAAAAATTGGCGGGTCCAAAATAAATGTTTTGTTTATCTCTGTGGAAGATATGTGACGTTTGGTTCCCACTTCTAACAAGACTTGTGAGCCAATAGTAAAACAACGTGGTATTGCTGGGTCGTCAGTTAGTGTGGAAAAACAGGATAAATGGCTGAGATTGACGGTAAGGGCCTGGCAATAACTTGTAGTAAAGTAAATACAATGGAACGGGGGAGAGAGAATGAGACATCTAGTGGCTGAATGATATTAATGTTATCAATAACACCTTTAAACAGGTGTGGAGATTTCTGGTTTTCTTAAAGAATCACTTTCTGGCCTATCTACTGTACTTCATTTCAGAACGTAAACGAAGATGGATTTGGGAAGTCGATTTCCACAAAATATTTCTGCTATTAAAGCCTTGAGGCTCTCATTGTTGAGACTAAAACCAAATGACAACATGAGCCTTTTACTAGACAGTTTAGCTGAATCTCTGCTCTGATTGGCTAATCTACTCATTTCTATTGTGAAACAGTGCGTCTATAATTTAGCTAAGACGCAGTGACAGAGGTGTGTTGAAGTTTTGTTGAGGTGTGCCAAAACTTTCACTTATCCAGAGGCATTATGACTCTTATTCATTACACGTACAGAGGCCAGTAAAAAGGGAGAGACATATGGAGGAAAATAACAGAAGAACTGGAGTCAGCATCTTGCATCCATAAACGTATGTGTAACAGGTAAACATATAGGCCTATATATTGTTATTATCAGGGAATGGTCTGGGTAAAATTACATTTTATATGGAAAAAATGACCAATGATTATTATCTATTTGTTTAATTTAAGCTGCATGCTGCTATTACACATCTGTTCTAGGTTTAGGCTATATTGGTTGTTGGCTGAGCTTAAGTAACTCAACTGTGTGCAGACGATGTTTTTGATTATGGATCCGGTTGGGACTGATTTAGAGATAGGCTAGAGTAGTTGTGTGTATATCTGGAACAGATCTTTGTGGGGGCAAGGTGGGTACAGGTTTGCAAGACAGGACCATTCAGAATTTCAAAACTCCAAATAAACCTCACTGCACTGAGATCAGTGGAAAGTGTTGGTAATTGTTAGGATTAAGGTCCAATTAAGGAGGTAATAGATTTTGTCACACTGGTGTCTCACGCATTGCATCTCAGCTCCAGCCTTTTGCTTAAGTTAGGAATATCTGAATCCAATTTCATACAGATTATTGGACATAACACGCAGAATTGGATAATTCAAAAGTGTAAACCAACGATAAATCACACGGAGAGAAGAATTCTACTCAATAGTTCAACAAATGTGATACTTGTTTTTATGTGTTCTTACTGGTTTAACATGACGTGACCAGCAAAGACACCATTTTCGAAGTAGGAAATGTTATGTTAAGAGATTCAAGAAAATACATATTTTTGTGTTTAAAGGAAGGGAGTAAAAATCATTTTTCATTTCACTGACTTTAATATCAGGCAGCTGCACACACACACACACTCTTTCAGTTACCCATGCACTGCAGCCTACAGACTGTGGCTCTGAAGCACAGACGGTCACACACACATTCAACATACCTGTGAGGATACACAGAAATCTGGCATTAGATGTGACTCACGGGGAGACGCTTGATCCAACATCTGACATCTGTGGTTCTCTGCTTTAATGGCTGACTGCTAAACCCAAAAAACTAGACGTCAGGATGGTGAGTCCAATTCAGTGAGTAGAAAACTACTTTCAAAATTATCTGTGGTATGTTATGGTTACATTTTTATTTACTCCAACATGGTTTTGTTAATTTTGTGTCCCCTTAGAATTAGTGAAGCTCGTAAAAATGTGAATGCACACATGAGGCTGGATCAATAAAGCCCTGCAGCATGTGCAGAGGGTTACTACAGATGGTGAGAGTGTGATAGCGCCAGAGGTGCCTGAGCTCATTAACAAGCAGGACCATACTCCGGTGCAGAGCAGGGAGAGGGGAGCAGTGAGGGGAGGAGGGAGGGAGGAGAGGAGGAAGGAGAGGAGGATGCAGAGCCTGGACTGAGATTTTTCACCTGAGTGTCACTGAGATCTGATGATTTGCTGCTGTCAAAAAATGGGAAAATTATAAATCCTGCCTTTGTGTGTGTCTGGACGGCAACAGAAGATCTGCGTTAGTGGAAATAAACGGTCGCATGTAAATAATAAACTGAGAGGTTGTTCAGAGGCTGCAGGCTGCTCCACACAGGAAACACGCTGGAGTGTGGCGCCATCTCCCTGTCACCACTGCTTATGTCTATGTTGCATTTAATTGAAAGGAATTTCTGCTGGCAATGGACATCGAATTTTATAGACTTAAGATCAACCAATATAGGTTTGGATGCCAATATTTTGTGCCGACATGCAGTAATTGTTTAAGTATGACTTTTAGCCGGCCAACAGATTATAGCCATGAAGAGTTTCCTTCATAGTTATAGGTTATGGCAGAGTTTAAGAAGCCACTGAAAAGTTGATAAAGATCATCGTGAAACTCAGCACTGGACATATTTAATGAGGCCAAAATACAAAACACTTACAGTGATTTTAATGTGCAAAGACAGTACAATTATATCTGATTCAATGCGGTGTCAGGGAGACACCATGGCGACCATCTGATATTTACTAAAAGGCCAATTTTGTTCCATCAGCAACTTCATTTCAAAATATACTACTCCTCACTGTTCATTCGTAAAATCATTTTTGTTAAACTGAAATGTCTGTCCGTTGAACAAACTATTAGTTTCATAAATGCACGACTCGCACCAAAAACTTCAGATCATTAGAAAACAACAAATCTGTAAATTGGGCACTTTCTTATTGTTGCACAATTCATTGGGTCAGAGATAGTCAGAGTTACAACACAAGTTCGAGCATCATTCCTCCTGGATGAAATCACTGCTCTATCGAGGCATTGGCGGGAAAGTGTTGGAAGACATGCAGGACAAAAACACAAACATGTTTTTTTCATTTAATGTCCTTTAATCACTTTTGGAGTTTATTTTGAAACATGTGTTCTCCAATACATGTGACTCAGATCCTTAAAAAAAAAAAAAACATGACGTGACAGTGAACGATTAATCTGTCGTTATACCATCTCAGGTTTTCTGAACCTGCAGCCAAACCAGCGACGTTACCAGCCCGGTCGTGTGAGTATGTACACGAACACAGTGTGTAAGCATAATCCCATCAAATCTACCACAACTTGACAGACACTGGCAGAAAAACTCACAAGTTCCCCCTCTTATTACCCAAGTTCTCATAGATGCTGCGGCTGCACACATTCTTTGTGTGTAAAACCGTCACTTTCGGAGCTCAAACTGAGAGGAACATTGGCCTTAAAGACGTTCGGGTGAATCCACTTTATAATTCGTGTCGCTGTTCAATTGATTCAGGATGTGTTCCTTGTTCTGAATGTGATGTCCTGCCAAAGCAGGCCTCGCATTATGCAATCAATCAATACGCTGGAGTAAATTAGTAGTAAAATGGCTCCCAGGCGGGTTCAGAAGGTCAAAACTAGAAAGTAAACATCAAACAACAAAGTGACGACAGACTAGTCGTCATCAGTTTTACTTTTCTTCTTCTTTTTCTTCTTCTTTCCCGATCCCTCCGCTACGTCACCATACGAAGAGTCTATTGGTTCACATTTCACCTCTTCCACCTTCACCGTCACACTGGGCTCCACGCCCTCCTCCACCTCCTCTCGCTCCCTGTCCTTCTTCTTCTTCTTCTTTTTCCTCTTCTCCTCTGGAACGTCGCCCTCCTGGAAGGGGAGCGCTGTCATCACTTCGTCCTGAATTTCAGCTACAGGTTCTATTTTCACCTCCGCCTCCTCCTCTACACGCTCTGTCTTTATTTGCTTATCTTTCTTTTTCTTCTTCTTCTTTTTCCTCCCTTCCTCTTCCTCCTCCTCCTCTTCTTTCTGCTGCCATGTTTCTCCAACGAATCGTTTGACTACCAGGGGACGGAGAGTTGCAGACGAGGGCCCGAAGGCGGCTCCGTCCGCCTCGCTCTCTGCCACGCAGGTCAACGTGGGCGTCTTACTGCCGAACGGGTGGAACCTCTGCTTCAGCCCCGGCGGTATGGAGGGTGCTGGAGCTGCGGGGATGACCTGAGGGGCCTGGTTGGTGCTGCTGTCTCCATAGCTCTCACACACATTTAGCAGGCCTGAAAACGAGGGGCCAAAAACCACGCCGTCTGACGACTGCTTGTTGCTGGTGAGCAGGCGGAGCTCTGAGGTACCGTGGGAGGACCCCAGGATGCTGTAGATCTGCTGGCCACTCCTGGTCTTGGCTCCGCCAGCAGCGGTAGGAACCTTCAGGGTCTGGAGACCTGAGAGGGGCACCTTGATGCCACTGAAACTGGATGGATGGAGGGAGGAGAGACGAGGTTAGGCAGCATTCACACAAAGCATGCCGGGAAAAATTAATCAACTTAACTAATTTACACAAAATTACATAATTTTCTCAGACTGCTACTGAATTGTGGGAGCTCTCTGAAGCTTCAATAAAGTAAACATGGTGAAGCTTCCTTTAGCTTTTGCTATTTTGTTTTATTGTTTTTATTCTGTGTGCTTTGGATTGTTTGTTCTATAGTTTCTATTGTTTTACTTTGTGTGCTTTCGCTTGCTTTTATTGTTTCTTGTGTTATCTGTAAAGAACTTTGGGCTGCCTTTGGGTATGATATGTGCTATATACCATAAATAAATGATCCTTGCCTTCAGCATGGAGCCCATCTCCAGCTCCACCTGCTGGCCCCAAACAGACACAAACTGCCCCACTGTCAGCTACTACATGTGAGGTCTGACTTACCTCTGATACTTCCACATAGATTGCTGCAGATTGTTTAAAGTGAATTCATAAGCAATGACATGCACCAACATTCACTCAAAACACTCAGGAACTTTGCTAATACAACCTTACTTGGTCTGGTATGACCAGTAGCTCATGATGGTTAGTTAACATTAGCAAACTTTAAATAGATATTGCAGTGTAACGGACATTACTCTACATTATTCTGTCATTGTAACTTGTGGCCACAGTTGTCACTATTCAGTAAACGCTACAAAGGCTAACATTAATTTATTGGCATGATTTATGCAGCCTCAAACTGGGAGAACAAAAGCAGTGATCCACTGTAGGTAAAGTGTGATTTATTTTTTCAGATTTTGTAATGTGAATCTTTGCTATGACACAAAAACAGGTTTATTAATCTGCTTGAGAGATTATTTGGAAGCAGTAAAGTATTTAGTAGATTGAAATGTATGCAAAGTGTAGGATCAATTGCCCAATAAATGTATAGACTACAGACAGAAACTGCCCGTAGGAAAATACATCTCTGCAGATGAAAGGGGGGAAAGATCGTACGCACCATTTTGGGTTAAAGCTGGCAGGAGCTTTAATGAGCCACAACTCATTCTTGTTGTTCTTCAGACTCCGGGTGAGAGTGCTGCTGCAGGGCTTATGGCTGAAAGACACAAAGTCAGCAGGACACTGGTACCTGGTGATCTTCTTCTCTGTGGAAACCAAACAGCACGCCTTCATCATTTCATCAATAATATAACACAGAGCATAAGAAATACAGAGAGGAGCCCAGAGAAAGAACACCAGAATAAAAAAAGTTGGATTCAGTTTCAGCATCACCTTACTTGTGTGTATACTGCCTCTATGAAATATTTCATATGGTGCAAAATTGGTAAGATTTTAAATGTTAACCCTCATTAGATTAAATATTGGAAAACACGTGGCCATGACTTAGACAAATGGAGAGCATCACTTAGAGTCAGAACTACACTGTTACACATGTTTATTTAATTTATTTTAGATTTTTAAATACAATTCAAACTTTAATTCAAACTGTATTGCAGACTCAAGGTCCAGATAATAAAAAAGAAAAAAACAACAACAATACATTACAATACAGACAACATTTTTCCTGTTTTAACGAATCAAAGAGTAAAAATAGAGTACTTGTGTGTACATGTTGCTCTATGAAATATTTTCTATGGTGCCAAATTGGTAAGATTTTAATGTTATCCCTCACTGGCTTGAATATTGGAAGACACATGGCCATGGCTTTGACAAATGCAGAGCATCACTTAGAGTCAGAACTATAATGTTACACATATTTACTTAAATAATTTTACATTTTTAAATACAAGATGACATTTTTTTCTGTTTTAATGAGTAAAAAAGTAAAAATAGAGATGTTAACCCAACAATCTGGGGCTCACTTTACTATACTTTGTATTTACTTGCTTACATTTCTTAGTGAAACTGCCATTATGAAGCTGATCTAACCGAACAACATCATCTTTACGCAAACAATTCATATCGACTTAGGCAAGGCAAGTTTATTTATATATCACATTTCATACACCAAGGCAATTCAAAGTGCTTTACATATATAAAAGCAAGATAGAAGAGCACAAAGTGCAAACTTACCGGTTTCTTTTTGCATTACAGGTGATCCTGTAGTATTAGTGTCCTCTTCATCTTCACTCGATGAAGATGATATGTCTCTGGGCATTTTTTAAAGTTCACAAATAACCACAAACTGCTAAAAAAAATAAGTTTTCTACCTCAAAAAACGCATGGCTATACGACGGACGCACATGTGTTGACACCAAAATGAACTCTGACCTTTTAAATGACATCACTTCCGTTCCAGTTTGGGGTTGTAGTTCCAAACACAAACCAGGTGGATTAGTTTGCATTGATAAATCCAGGTGATAAAACTCCAACACCCATAATGCACCTCCGCGAGGTTGCGTAATGTTCTAAGCGTCCGTTGAGGGGAAGCAGTTGACAGCAGTGAAGAAGAGCAGGCCGAAGTGGGTAAACAAAACAAGTATATGAAGAAAATAAGCGACAATAACCACAAAGTGTGATCTTCTTTTACATCTTTATGATGTGTAACGTTTTTATAAGGAGGTTAGAAGCCAGTTAAAGTAGAAACACGCTAGTAAAAGAGAGGAAGTAAACGGTAAAGAGGTTAACCGAGCTAACGTGGAGCTAGCTGCTATGTCGTCGCCTTCCTCCTCCAGGCGCCAGTGGTGCTACCTGTGCGACCTGCCGAAGATGCCGTGGACGGTGGTGTGGGACTTCAGCGAGGTGGTGTGTCGTGGCTGTGTGAACTACGAAGGAGCTAATCAGATAGAGTTCCTCATAGCGAGCGCCAGACAGCTGAAACGGACTCACGGGATGCAGGACGGCAGCGTCAGGTCACCTGGACCATCACCACATAAACACTCAACATCTGGAAGAGGGGATGCTGCAAGTGCTGATGGAGGCAGGCCGCACATGGACCGCTTCGACAGAGGAGGAGGAAGAGGAGAGAGCTCCGTGTCTGCTATCCGTGTGCCTCCTAATGGGCTGCACCGTGACGGACAGCCAACTCAAGAGGTTGGTTTGTTAAAATCCCCATTAGCTTTTGCATAGCAGCAGCTATTCTTCCTTCCTGGGGTCCACATACTTCACATGGTGACAATACAAAAATACACATTCACACTACTCATCATACACTAACATAACTAGGGATCGACCGATATGTTTTTTTCAATACCGATACCGATTATTAGTAATCAAGGAGACCGATAACCGATATTTTGAACCGATATACATGAAGTAAAAATTGAAATCTTGTTGTCAAACATGGGAACAATGCAAAACTTCATTGAAATGCATTAAAGCATGTTTAATTAAAAGAAACTTTTCAACATTATCTTAAATTTTAATAAATACATTTTTAATAAATAAATAAACAAAGTTTTATAAAGTGTAAAAATAAATGAAACGAGCAAAACTTAAATTTGTGCTTAAGTTTGAGTCTCAATTCAGCAGCAGCAGACTGTGGTGCAGAAGGCAGAGTTGCTCAACCTGTTCTCCAGTCAGACGGCCAAAGTAGCGCATTTATAAGTTAATTAATTTGATCGGTTATCGGTTAAAAAAAATGACGTTACCAATAATCGGCAAAATGCCGAATATCGGCCGATAATATCAGCCAGGCCGATAATCGGTCGATCCCTGTCTTAATTACAAATAAACTGTTTCCCATTTTACATAATAGGTGCACCGCCAGAGCCCCAGCGGCAGCCGGAGACCCATGCTAAGCGCTGCCATCCCTCCTAGTCTAGTGACTCAAAGCATCGCAGGGATCCCCCATGGGCTACTTGCGGGCATGCCGGCGGGTCTGACCGCCAGGACAGCCCCCATGAGCAGCCCCATGATCTTCCCTGCCCCAGTGTTGGCCGAGATGAGCCGCAGACAGCTGGGGATAGGGATGGGGATAGCCCCTTTTATCACTCCGGAGCTGGAGCGAGAGCTCAGCTCGTCCCAGAACCAGCCCAAGATACAGACGCAGATCCACACAGCTGGCAGCAGCAGCAGCAGCAGCAGCAAGAGTTCAGGCCTCCCTTCTTCATCCTCGACCCTGGCTGGAGGTGTGAGCCAGACCAGTCCAAAGCCTGCCTCGTCTCCAGCCAGGCAGCCACGGCCCCTAACCTCGAGGTCCGGAGGGGAGCCCCTGGGATCCAGCACCTCAGCAGAGGCGGCCACCACAGCTGCAGCGTTACCCCACAGTGGTGCCTCTGAGCTGGGATCAGCAGCTTCCAGCAGCACCCATTCTACTGGAAACACTCTGTCCTGCACGTTGTGTCACGAGAGGCTAGAAGACACACACTTTGTTCAGTGTCCGTCAGTGCCAGGGCACAGGTTGGTTTTGTTTGCTTTTTGTCTTGTCTTTTTAAGGTTGTATAGTGAATAGCCTGAAACCATTTGTTGATTTATGTTTCCATGAATATAATGCTTTGTTTTGAGGCTTTTAGTCAGAACAAGTAAACAATTTAAGACCTCAATGGTCATTTGTATTCATTTTATAGACATAATTAGGTACTTGAACAAATAATTGGTTATTACTGAAATAATCATTAGTTGTTTTGTCTCATTGGTATTTGTAATAACGTCCTCTCTACCTCTACCAAATTTAGGTTCTGCTTCCCGTGCACCAGAGTGTACATCCAGAGCCGGCGGGGCGATGGTGAGGTGTACTGCCCCAGCGGAGAGCGCTGTCCGTTGGACATCTCTCCCAACAGTCCCCCCTGGGCCTTCATGCAGGGAGAGGTCTCCACCATACTGGGCACTGCCGGAGCAGGAGCCGCTTCAGCTGCTGCACCTGGAGCCGGGAACGGGCCCGGACCCGGCCCCGGGTCTGGAGCTCCAGCCGCGTCCGGGGCCGGGAGCGGAGCAGCCGGTGGAGATGTCACCGTTAAGAAAGAGAGAGAGACGTGATGATGATTTCAATGGAAACCAAACCAGGACCCAACACAGCAACAGGCAGGTCCACAGACATCTGAGAACTCGTAGTCTGAAGTCTGACAGCAGCTTAGTTTACTCCATCTTCAAGTAATGCATTTGCCTTATTTTTCTCATTCCTCTCTGACAACAGCTTCAGGTTCTGAATTCTGGATGTTTGTAAATACTTGTGTTAAATACATAGATTATTTTAATTTCAATTCAGCAGCCATTTTTATTATTTTTGTCAATAGTTTTGTCCCAAATTATCGATTCTCCAAATTTATATCATCCAGGCTCTTCGGGATATTGGAATAACAAATGTGAAGAAACAAATCGGTCAATATTAGGTAGATGGATGAGATTTAGAGAGGCAGGAGGGATACAATAATTATACAAAACGACTTATCAATCTCCTTGATAAGAGGCATTGAGAATATTATACAAGTGGTTGTAGCTGTATTTGTTTACGTCCCACTAGACCAATCTAGACCAAACAGCTTTGATATGGTGGGATGTTACTCTGTGTAATCTCATGTTGTATATTTTCTTTTTGTCCCTCCAGAGTCGTATCACTTACCAGAAGGACACGTCTGCAATGGAGCTCTGAGAGATCCAGAAGAGAAGCAACACAGCGACTCACAGTTCAGAAAGCCTCCATTGCACAGGTCTCGACTCCCAACTACTCACACCACCCAATTTAAATCAGAATTATCAGACCTAAAATTGCCTTTATGATGTACTATGAGAATCAGATATTCAGGGCCAATCAAACAGCTGAACAGTGGCTACTTTTTGTAGAGTTAGTGGTAGTTGTGCCAGTTGAAATGCCCACATTAGCACTGCCAGCTAGCTACTGTTAGCAGCTGGAAATAAACGGGCTGAAGCAACACATAGACTACGCCAGTTTTCAACAAGATTATCATTCTTTTTCTACAAACAATAACGTACACCACCGTTATAATTTGGAAGATGCTGTAATCGCAAAAAAAAAAATTCACACCTTAACTTGAATATGCACCTTAACAAGCAACCAGTGCCAACAGGACTACTGAATTGTCTATATTTCTCCACCAGTGTATTAATATATCATTGTCATTGGTGTTATGGTAGCTAGCAAAGCTACTAATCGTGGCTTGTTAGCAGACCTAATATAGGGATGGTTATTGATTAAAATGACCCCTCTGAAACTCACAGAAAGTAGCCATGGTCCAGTGTTTATTGCACACTCAGTATTGTGTTTGCAAGGGAAAGCACAAAAGCTTGTTTTGACAAATCCAATGCAAATGTTGAAATACTAAAAAACAGCGGCCTCGGTTGTTCCGTGTCTTTCTTGTCGATGAACAAACTGTTGGCCGGCAGCGTGCAGCAGGAGGTCAGATATCAGACTGTTGGCAGAAAAGTACAGGCTGTTCTGAATCGAAACAAGCTGGAACTTGCCATGCCATTCCCTCTGCCAGTGCTCGGTCTAAATACAATATTTGTGCTTCTACAAATGCATTTCACATTAACAACTGATATGAAATTGACATTTATTATGACAAAAGTGTACCTTAAATTTGAAATACTGATTTTTAATTTTTTTTATTGTTTAATGAATGAATCTGTGTCCGAATATTTTTTTTCAAACGAACACCTAAACACGCAAACGGATATGAGATGTGGCCAGAATGCCAGTAGTGACATTTCTCTGTGCGTCTGTGCATTTTGTTTTTAAATGAAGCTGACTTTGACTCAGTGTGTAGAAACAACCACCTAGGCATAGACCAGCCACAGAGACTCAGTGTGTTTAACTGTATTTAAATGTTGCTTTCATACCAGATCCAGCCCAGCCTACGCTTTACCCCGAATGTATATGAAAAGATATCTATTGATAGGCCTAGGACTATATTTTATACTAGAATGTTAAATGTTATATACTGTATAGATCTATAATAGTATGTGCAATCCCTAGTCATAGTATATGCAACGGTTTGGAATATGTCATTAAAATCGATTGTGTATCATTTCTTTAACCTTTAGTTTTTTTAAAGTGAGAATCCACCTAAAAGCAGAAATGTTTATTATTACCTCCGCCGAGGCCGAAGGCCTAGGAAGGAGGTTATGTTTTCACCGGCGTTGGTTTGTTGGTTTGTCTGTTAGCAGGATTACTCCAAAAGTCCGAAATTGGTTTTGAATTACATTTTTTGGAGGGGTGTGGCACAATGAACAATCCATCAGATTTTGGTGGAGATCCGGACCATGATCGGGATTCAGGATTTTTTTTAAGGATTCGGATCAGCCAGAACAACTGTAGATTTAGCGTTTTTTCACATTAAACTCTGTGAATCACAGTTGAGTTCGACCAAAGCACACTTGGTGATTGTTGGAAAGAGTAACGACAACGGTTTAGGAGAATTTTATTTTATTTCTGTCCAGTTTGAATGACGTGTTTTACGATGCTCCGCTACGTACAGCTGATATCAACATAAACAAAACTACAAGTTGATGATGGCGCAAGCTGCACGGAGAGGGGGGGGCAATTGTACTCGGGCAGCTTGGCGGAGGTCTGCGCTCTCAGAGTGCCATTCTAGTTTATGAATTTGTTTCTCCCAAAAATAGAGATAAGACTTCTTATCATCTGACACTTTTATGGAGTGGAAACATGTATTGTAAAGTATATTTTCAGTGTTGCAGACGGTGAATTAAACAAACAACCTCACAGTCTGTTGATTTTGCTTGATATTAATGTGGATGACCGTACACACTGTACTTCTAATCCAGGCTTTATTTGCTCGTTACAAAATTTTTGCAGGGATTTAATGTTCCTAAATTGAACAATCCAACGTTAGTGACACATTAGTTTTTGGTGGATTCTCTCTTTATGTGCAGCATGTACTCGTCCGTACAGAAGCACAGACAAACCAAAGGTAACTTTATGCCCAAATTGATGTTTCTGGATGTAAATGTTTTATGGAAAGATATAAATATTGCTACATTTCTTGGCCAGGTCTCAACCGGCTTCCTTCATCAAGCCGTTACAGTTTACAGGCCATGTGGTCTACTGTACTGATGGGGATTTTATACATATATAGTAAAGTCTATAGTATGCAGCAAATACTTCTATAGGCCTTCTATATTGAGAGAATATCCCACAGATCAGGTCTGTTGTAGAGAAATGTCTTTGAAGAAGTGGAATTTAAGTTGAATATGCACTGATACATCATGCAATCCCTTGTTAAGTGCCTTTTTAAAATGTTTACCGTCTGTTTGTGTGTCTGGGAACCTCAGGGGAAGTAGGAGTGCAATGGCTTTTTTATTATTGTCTAGTCGATGATTAACCTGAATCTGTGTCTCCTTCAATCGCCATCAGACGGCATTTGCTTTCATCCGAAGCCTTTGTAAAGTCGGCCAGCCATTCATTGTCCTGATATGGTCCCTCCTCCCTCCCCGCATCTCTTCTGTTCATCTATGTGTCATCTTTAGATATGTCGGTTTTATTGCAGCTTCGTGTACAAAATAGAAACCAGGAATAAATGGGATGGAAACCTTTACTTCTTTTACTGTTTCTTGTGTTTCACAACGGAGATTGAATCATGTTAAATCCTGTTGTTTATGAGGAAAACGTCATCAGATGTAACTAATCAAGACCCTTCGTTAGAACTCAAAAATGTGTCATGTGTCAACGATGATTACACAGACTTTTCTAAACCCTGTTCTCTGAATGTTGCTTCATTAATTCAATTCAATTCAATTTATTTTTGTATAGCATCAAATCACAACAGAAGTTATCTCAAGACGCTTTATATATAGAGCAGGTCTTAGACCGTATACCATAGTTAATCAAGGGCTTATTTCTCATCCAGCTAAGTCAATTCTTCAAACAGAAGTGGAGGATTGATTTTGTAATCTTGTATTTGACCTGGTACAGGACCATAGCTACGGTTGTTTGAGGACACTGATGTTTTAATGACCTGAGGAGTTCACATCCTACATTGACACATAAATAAAACATTTGGGGGCTGATTTTAGAGTCAATATAAATGTGACTGTTTTTTAACGATATATTCATAAACACTACAGCGCACAAAGAACGCTCCACACTGTTAGGCTACAAATAAATAGTTTATTTCTTTCTTTCGCTCAAAAAAAAAAAAAGGCAGCATTTTGATCTGTAAAATCTTCCTCGGGAGTGTGAAAGAGAAAACCAGGTATTTCTTCTAGAGGCAGTGATCAACTCAAATCCTTATCACCTGCTGGTCAGCAAACAGCAGAGAACACCACAAGATGGCGATCACAGTCCTCCGGAACATAGAAACACCTGTAAATCTCCAAAAAATAGAGATAATAAAATGTTAAATATGACAGAACCTGAAAACACATGGTGGTCATTTGATAAGAAGGTAGTAAAATAAATGGCATAGGATGTACAGAGACCATTGTAGATGGGAGCTTTAGTCTATGGACTTTTTGCCTGCCTGTTTACATTTGTATTTAAGTCTTTGTGGCATCTGTCTGTAAATGTATTGATAACTAGACACTTGTCATCATTTACTATCTTCTTATCAAATCTGTGTGTTTTTCAGGTTCTGTCATATTCAACATTGTATTATAATTATTTT
Organism: Sebastes umbrosus; assembly: GCF_015220745.1. Lineage (NCBI taxonomy): Eukaryota > Metazoa > Chordata > Actinopteri > Perciformes > Sebastidae > Sebastes > Sebastes umbrosus. The sequence goes on from NC_051275.1 coordinate 31,826,813, forward strand.
TTTTCTGGATTTCCTAGTGTTTCTGTGTTCTGGAGGACTGTGAGCTCCATCTTGTGGTGTTCTGTTTCTCTGCTGTTTGCTGACCAGCAGGTGATGATGATTTGAGTTGATTACTGCCTCTATAAGAAATACCTGTTTTTCTCTTTCACACTCGCCTGAGGAAGATCTTACAGATCGAAACGTTGCCTTAAAAAGACAAACAGTGTTCAGACCTCCTTTGTGCTCTGCAGGTAAGAGTTGTTTTTTGTACCTGAGTATCTTTACCTGGATGTGTGCACACTTGGTTCCTCTTCTGATACAAACACACACACAGTGCATTCATAAAGAGCTCTGACCCCTTTGCTTTTATCACATGTTTGTTATGTTGCAGCCTTACACTAAATTAATGTAAATTCATTGTTTCCCCTCATCGATCTACACTCTATACCCCATAATGACAAAGCAAAAACAGGCTAATTTATTAAGAAGAATAAAGTGAAATATGACATTGACATGAATATTCAGACACTTGAAATGGAGCTCAGCTGCCTTACATTTCTCTTGATTGTTTCACCTTGATTGGAGTCCACCTGCTGTAAATTCAACTGATTGGACATGGAAAGGCACCCACACCTGTCTACATCAGGTCTCACAGCTCACAATGCATATTGCTGTATGTACCCCCAACCAAGTATATGCAATTTATAATAATGATAATGCAAGAACTTTTCATTTCTGCCAGTATATCTGGTTCTGTAACATATTTTATTTACGTACAGGTATTTATTGTATTGGGTATGAAAAGTGTGAATTATTCAACAGAATATTTACCTTTTAGTACCCGTATGTGCTATTTTTGGAAACCAGAATGATAAGAACACAGTTTGAGGTTAACCTTCAAGTCTTGATCATGATCCAGCTGCAGTTTAGCAGCTTTGAGTTTAGTGACAGCAGCTGCATCATGTTAATTTGGCATCCAGGTCAATTCAACCTAAGAAATGAAAAATCCAGGCTCATGTCAGACATTCACATCAAGTTAACTCCATGCACCGTAAGAGCATGCAGTGTCTGTGAGAGGAGTTGCATTTAATTTAATTTCTGTTCAGTTTGATTCAGTATCACTAACAAGAAAAAAACTACTTTCAAGACGTTTAAGGACCAAACAAACCTTCCATAGCAACTCTTCTCTTCTTCTCTGCAAGTCTTTTCTCTAGTGGCCACAAGGTGGTGCTCTTATGCTTCTGACCTCAGTCTGCCTGAAAGAACCACAGGAAAGAACTGAGGCTGCTTAGAGCCATCTCAAGTAAAGTGATAAACGTCTCTTCAGCTTCAGTGATGAAGCTGCTCATTTATATTGTGAAGAGAGAGAGAGAGAGAGGAAGGGAGGCCTCGGTGCTCCTGGTAGGCCGATCTGTCGTTTCCTCCATTAGTGTGAGCTATTGTTAAACCAATTATAGAAGTGTTAATGGACGATGGAGGAGCTATTCTAATGAGAAACGGCCCGCAGAGAGAGGATGTGGCTAAATGTGTGTTGGGGAAGAAATGGGACCTTGAAGGAGCATTACACCAATCAGAGAGGCTTATTAAGCTCCATGGCTGAAATACAGAGGAAAGAAACCAGATTCAAAGAGCATCCAACACAGGATTTGATGATCATATAACAGGCAATGTAACCATGTATTCTCTATAATATAGAGTTTATATCATAAGTGTAGCAGGCTTAAATAGCACACAGCAGAGCTGAAATAGAAAAGTTCATCCAGAACAGTTTGAATTTAGGGTTTCTTTTTCCAGAGCGACCTGAAGGTGATGCTGTGTTGGAAATTCAAGGTCTCACTTTTCCCACAGGCACCTGAAGGCAACAAAAAAAAGAAAAGTCACTATTGGAACAAAAATATCCTACATATGAATCACCACCCAAATCTATAGCCAATAATCTGATCCCTGATTTAAAAGTATCTTTTCATGCATCCTCTATTATTGAATTGTATTTATCTGCAGGTCTGAAACTTTCTGAAGGAGTGTTTATTTGACAAAAAAACATTTGGTTCCTTGTAATGTTGCTGATGTAGGTATTTAGGCTATTCTGCTGCTAGACAGGAGAAACAAGTCCAGCTTTAAACCAGAATAAAATGAATGTACTGAATGAGATGCAGTCCTCTACCTTTTATTCACATGTTGTGAAAAACCATATAGCCTATGAACCAAACTATTCCTTCTGTGGAAAGGCCACAACACAAACTAGACTTAATATTTGGTTTTATTGCTCCTTTGTTTTGTTAATTATTATGATGACAAGCTGCAGGTCACAGTCTACTAATCTTTTTATCTACATGCATATCTACCGTGCAGATGGAAAAAGCTCATCTGTGTCAGGCTTAATTGCATCATTACAGACACTGAGGTGTTAGCTCATTCCACGTGTTAATCGATCTGACAGCGTTTTGCAAACAGGCGATAATCGCTGAGTCTTTACAGGTGATGGCCTGCAGAGAGTCTCATCGACAATATATATGTTACTATCGCACAGAGCTGCAGCTGCAATATGACGACTGGCTGGTAAATATTAAGAAAAGCATCTTGTGATTGATTATTAAAGTAATAAAAACCATCAGTGCAAGGTTCAGTGAATGCAACACAGCCATCAGGTTCAGGTGGACGTCAGAGATCCATCAAACATGTTTCTTATAAAACTTATCTTTAACATTTCTGCGTATTTTTGGTGCATCTGCTCGCTCCTGCGCCTTCCTGTTATTTCTTCTTTCCTCTGGATCTGTTCTCACAGTCTAATCCCGTCGACCTCCTGCCTGCGCATCAATTACATCTCCATTGACTGGCCATTAGGAAGAGGCATTGACATTCACAGGCCTCCGTCTGCACCGAGGCAGATGTGTATTCCACAACACAGGAGTAAAGCCCTATGCATTACACCAGGATTACATTATGCATTGTACTTCTCTTTGGAGAAAAGAAGAAGTTCTCATGGAAGGAGGTCTCTCTCAGTCGACCGAGACACTTTTACGCACAGATTACGCACACGAGCATCCAAGAAAATTCAAGCGTCTGTTGGCTCCCTTTAAATTTGGATGCTGAGTTCACTTTACCTGGTGACCTGAATGTGATGTTGGAAATTCAAGGTCTCAGTTTTCCTACAGGCACCTGAAGGCAACACAATTATTCAAACAGATTCAAAGAGCATCCATCTGAACACAGGCTTTATGATTATCATATAAACAGGCAATGAAACAACATATTCTCTATATCATTGAAAATAAGTGTAGTAGGCCTGAAAAACATATTCATCCAAAACAGTTTGAGTTTGGGGTTTCTTTTTCCAGAGGGACTTGAATGTGATGCTGGGTTGGAAATTCAAGGTCTCAGTTTTCCAACAGGCACCTGAAGGCAACAAAATGATATAGATAAAAATAAGCAAAGTCACTATTGGAACAAAAATATCCTACATATGAATCACCATCCAAATCTATAGCCAATAATCTGATCCCTGATTTTAAAGGATCTTCTCATGTATCCTCTTTTATTTTATTGTATTTATCTGCAGGTCTGAAACTTTCTGAAGGAGTATAGTTTGTAATAAAAACCATCTGGTTCCTTGTAATGTTGCTGATGTAGGGATTTAGTCTATTCTGCTGTTAGACAGGATAAACAAGACTAGCTTTAAAGAGCTTGTAGAGCACATTTCAGCAACAGGGCAATTCAAAGTGCTTTACATAAACATTCAAGAACATTGCGACAAAGTGCAAAAGAACATTAAGACATAATTAAAACAGTTATAAAAACATTAAAGATTAGAAAATAAAAACAAGCCAAAAATAAAAGCTATAGGATAGAAGCTAAAATAGAATATAACACACAAGAGTAAAAGCTCTAGAGCAGTATAAGATCATTATCTGGTTTAATAAAAGGCAGCAGCAAACAGGAACGTTTTAAGCTTTGATTTAAAAGAACTCAGAGTTGGAGTTGGTCCTGCAGGTTCCTGGGAGCTTGTTCCAAATATTTGGTGCATAAAAACTGAATACTGCTTCTGACTCTAAGCAGACCTGATCCAGATGACCTGAGAGGTCTGGATGGTTCAGAACATAGCAGAAGATCAGAAATGTATTGGCCCTAAACCGTTTAGTGCTTTGTAAACCAGCAGCAGTATTTAGAAATCAGTTCTCTGAGAGAGAGGGAGCCAGTGTAGAGACCTCAGAAACCTTTACGCACAGATTGCGCACAAGAGCATCCAATAAAATCGAAGCGTCTATTTGGTACCTTTAAGTTTGGATGCTGAGCTTACTTTACCTGTTGTTGTCTGGTGTTGCAGTAACGTGCATGTGGTTAGGATCATCAGTGTTTTGGTCCAGGAGGTGGGAACTTGGGTGTTCTCTAATGTTCCTGATAAGGATCTCTGATGTTCTGATATTTTTTCTTTTGATAGTCAAATATTTTCCTGACAGTCGTGATTTTTACATGACTATCAGGAAAATATTTGACTATCAAAAAAAAATCTGAAAAAAGTTTGGCGGTTACCACAATTAAACCCTCAAAGAATGTGTTAAAAGCTTCAGTTAAAAGGCCCCAGAGAAGTGGTAGCCGAGGGAATTAACGACTTTCACGCCCCTGGTCACACTCACACACTCACTCACACGTCACATACTGACTCCACACCCTGATAAACGTAGCTTAATATAGCTTAGTTGTTTTGTTTTTTGCAATATCAAAATTCAATATTCTCAAGTGATATAATTTTACTTTTTCAATCGCAATTTACCTCCAAAAACTGCAGATAAATATGACCTTATTAAAGAAAAAAAATGGGTGTTGAAAGGAAGCGACATGATTTAAACTTTATTTAAGTTTTATAATATTATTGTACTTTATTATTATTTTATTAATCTAGTTTTTTCCACACTGTTTTAACTACTATTGCTGTTATTTTGTTTTTATGTTCAAATTTTGGCACAAAAAGTACAGTGAAGCAGTACAACTGTAAAGAAATTATGTTTTGCATGTTTGAAACAGTGTTATCCTAGACCTGTATATCCTAACTCCCCTGTTCCTCTTTGTAGTGATAATGTGGTACACATGGAAAGTTTGGTGATGTACACATGGAATTACATTGAATAATCCCAGAGAAGGTAAAACAAAAAGGAAATAAATACATAAATAGATGGATAAAATAGATAACAATAATAATAGTGAATAGATCAAAACGGAGTATATACCTACACACCTATTGCTGTTATTCTAGCTTTTAATTCTATTTTATTACATTTTTTTTAATCATTTTATTTTCTCTTATTGTCTTTTCTGTTGTTTTCACGGTCCACACTTATCCTATCTTTATTTTCATTTTATCATCATTTGTGAAGCACTTTGAACTGCACGAGTTGCTATAGCTACAAATAATGTTTGATTGATTGATGGTTGCATTTTGGGGCCACATTTTTTCATCTATTTGTAGAACAGACGCATTATTTCATAACACCTCGCCATTATGAAGTTCACTTATAGGCCTATATATTTCTATATATATTCTGTTAAAGGTCCCATATTATAAAAAAAGTGAGATTTTCATGTTTTTTTTATTATAAAGCAGGCTTAAGTCCTATATAAATACTGTGAAAGTATCGAAACACTCAATCCACAGGGAAATACACACAGCCTGTATTCAGAAACTCTGCATTTGAAACAAGCTGTTAGGATTTCTGCCCATTAGTGATGTCACAAATACAATATTTAGACCCTTTATACAGATTTAAATGTAAACATTCTAAATGTGTCCCAGTTTATTCCTGGTTGCAGTGTATGTGAATGACATCAGCTGACAGGAAGTACACATGGACCCAAACTGTTGCCTAGCAACGCAATTCTGTTGCAATTCCAAATTGAAAACGGAGCGTTTCAGACAGAGGGTTAATACAGGTATAAATACAGGTATATTCAGGCAGACAGTATATGAGGAAAATAGAGGGTTTTTTTAAAACATTACAGCATGTAAACATGTTAGGCCTAGCAGTGAACTCCATAATGGCGAGGTGTTTTAAAATCTGTTTATATCATGTTTATTTTTGTTTATAGCTTATTTATATATTGGAAGAAATTCCATTTTTTTATTCTTATTTTATTCTAACGTTTGTATCTATTCTTTTGTTATTATACTGTTTGACTTGCACCAACAAAACCAAAGAAAATTCCTAGTGTATACCTCTTACACCTGGCAATAAACACCATTCTGAGTCTGAAATAATGCGTCTGTTCAACAAAAAGATGAAAAAATGTGCCCCCAAAGTGCAACCATCAGTCAATCAAACATTATTTAGCACCTCGTGCAGTACAAAGTGCTTCACAAATGATGATAAGATGAAAATAAGATAGAACAAGTGTGGACCGTGAAAACAACAGAAAATAAAATGATGGATTTAACAGAAAATATATAATTATATAGGCCTAGTAGTGAACTTCATAATGGCGAGGTGTTATAAAATAATGCGTCTGTTCAACACAAAAAGTTGAAAAAAATGTGTCCCCAACAACAGAATATATATATATATATATATATATATATATATATGTATATATATGTATATGTATATATATATATATATGTATATATATATATATATATATATATATGGTATATATATATATATATATATATATATATATATATATATATATGTATATATATATATATATATATATATATATATATATATATATATATATATATATATGTATATATATATATATATATATATATGTGTATATATATATATATATATATATATGTATATATATATATATATATATATATATATATATATATATGTATATATATATATATATATATATATATATATATATATATATATATATATATATATATGTATATATGTGTATATATATATATATATATATATATATATATATATATATATATATATATATATATATATATATATATATATATATATATGTGTTCTGTTAAATGCACTCAGCTCTGTCACTGGAGGATCCTGGGACAGTGTTTCGTCCGGGTGGCCCCGTTGCAGCCGCCGGCCAATATACAGCACGCCAGGGGGCCACATCGGCCTTGTTGCGAGGCCCTTCCTGCTATTCAAATGTCCGGAGAGAGGAGGGACCAGCCGGCAGCTTATAAGAGCAGGACGCGCGTCTCTCTCTGCTGGATTTACGCGCTTCACCTCCAGCTGCCACACCTGGACAGAAAGAAACCAGGAGAAGTCAACATCTACCAGAACACGGTTATGAAACAATGGATGACTGACAAATAAGAAATATTGACTTTACTATATTCCCAGGAGCTCAGCTCAAAGAGCATCACTCTTTCATTTTTTTTTTTTACTCTAGATCTTTTCTGTCTCTTTTTTTCTTGGCAAAAAGGAGACAACTTTTTCTTTTTTTTTTCAACAAAAACTTCCAACTCTGATCAGGATTTTATATTTATTTTTTTGATATTTTTAAACAACCAGTCATAGATAGAAGTGTTTCTCCAAAAAGACTTGTGTTTGGGGATGTTGAGCTCTGTGAAGATGGAAGCACATGATCTACCAGAGTGGAATACTTTCTACAGCGAGGCCAGCGAGGTAAACACACCTTCACATTTCACATTCATTACAACAAAAAGAACAGTAAATTAATCATTTATTTATGTTTATTTCCTCGTGTAGTTTTTCTTGGCAGTGACAGAGAGAGGACACTATTTCATTTGCGCACATTCTCAGGAGGAAAAACGAAACGAAAAGCAGCTGTAATCATATGATAAATTATAAAAGAATATTATTTAAATTATAATATTATTATTTCTCTGGAAATATTGTAGGAGTAGGCTATAGCATAATATTTAAAATAACATTAGAGTGAGTATCGAGGCGCACATTGCATTTTGACAGGGGTGTAAGAATTTAACATCAGCAGAAAAATGCTATAAAAGTACCAAAAATAATTCATATTATACGATACGATACAACTTTATTGTCAGTTTGCACTGAAATTAATTTTGCATCCATATAGGCAGCTCAGTTTGAGAAAAAGTACACATACAATAGACATACTGTTAACCATAGACAGACAGACAAAAAAGCACATCATAATTATTCATACATAACAAAATTACCATCTGTCCTCTGGATTTACTTTAGCAGCACATTATTATTCTTCTGTAAAGATCATTATACAAATATTATTGAAAAAGAAAAAAAAATGTATTTTCACAAGCCACTAAAATATTACCTCAGTTTTAATTGAATTATTGATAATCTAAATATCATATTAAATACTCAGGGTCTAAATTGCTACACTAAGTGACATTTTTTTTATAAAGTTATTTGCTCATCAATAGAAGTTCTTCCTTTGTGTTCCCGCAAGTGTTGCAACAATTCATGTGTAAATGTAACTTTTATTTTCTCACTAATTCAATTAGAGTTAATTCCATCAGCAGCTTCAGTTTGTCACCTCGACTCGAGCTGATGAAATCACTGAGAAGAAAAAACATAATATTCAAGCAGCAGGCCGAGAGTCCTTCTGTCAAAAGCTTTGAGATTTCACCTAAAAAAAATACACTTCTTACCAATTATTCATCTTTGACAAACACGATAAAATAAGAACAGATAATTCCAGTTGAGCTTAAATAGGTAACATTTGGTTAACTAGAGGAGGAGGCCGTCTGAACCGAGAAGCACCATGACGCGCTTTTTACGCATTTTCAGGTTAACATGTCTGTGTGAAATCCATGTCGTCTCTCTGCGCACTGAGAGCTTCATTGTGCATTGATAAGGAGTCAAACCGCTTTACTTTCACATTTAAACATTCACTTTCATGCACTCTTTTAAATTAATACTAAAGAACATTTGTTTTCTAAATGTTCAAAATTAAAGGTCAAGATTAGTTTTTTATAATTTATTATTTAATTCAAGAGTTTTATTTGCCATTTGCACATATAATCAGTAAATTAGAATTCTGAGCAGTTCTTTTAAGAAAAGAAAAAAAGGTAGAAAAAGGCACAAGGTAATTACAGTACAAAATAAGTAGCACATTCAACTCAACACAATAAATAAATACATTATTAAAATATAAAACAGTGTGGTCAATAAATAAACTAAACTAGCTCTCATAAAAATATTTAAAAAAAATAAATAATTAATATATTTCAGACCATTCCACAGTGGAAGGCAGCATATTGCACAGCATTACAGTCCATTCAGTTCAGGTTTGTCAGTAATGGTATGGAGGTGAGGTGAGGTATTTGTGTCCCTCTTTAACGTCCTTTGCCACCAGTCTTATTGTAGCTGAAGAAGCTGTTGTGAAAGCAGAGGTGCTCTGTGAGTGGAGATGCTCTCTGGCCTGCGGTGCTTCAGGTTGTGTTCTGTTGTGTTTTCTTGTGAATAATGTTGTTTTGTTCCTCTTCTCCTCCAGATGTATTCCTCGCCCAGCACCATGAACTCTGGTCTGTGCTCCATGGGCTCCATGGGCACCATCAACAGCTACATCAACTTGAACCCGGCCACCGCCTCCCCTGCAGGCATGAACGCCATGTACCCGAGCTCCAGCCTCAGCAGCTCCCCGCTGGCCTCCATGGGCGGCGGGCCCGGCCACATGTCCCTGTCCCCAGTGACCTCGTCCCTAGCTTCGGGCCCTCTAAGCCAGCTGGGCTCTTCTGCTCCAGGCTCCCTGGGCTCCTTGTCCCACTACCAGAACATGGGCCAGTCCATGAGCCAGCTGGGCTACTCCTCCCCTGCGACCCTTGGCCGGGCCGGGCCCAAGGAGATCCCCCCGAAGCCCTACCGACGCTCACTGACCCACGCCAAGCCGCCGTATTCCTACATCTCCCTCATCACCATGGCGATCCAGCAGAGCGGCAGCAAGATGCTCACCCTGAACGAGATCTACCAGTGGATCATGGAGCTGTTCCCCTACTACCGTGAGAACCAGCAGCGCTGGCAGAACTCCATCCGCCACTCGCTCTCCTTCAACGACTGCTTCGTGAAGGTGGCTCGCTCGCCGGACAAGCCGGGCAAAGGCTCCTACTGGACTCTGCACCCGCAGTCGGGCAACATGTTCGAGAACGGCTGCTACCTGAGGCGCCAGAAACGTTTCAAGATCGAGGAGAAGTTGGCGAAGAAAGCAGGCAAGAACCAGGAGGGCGGCTCAGGGAAAGGAGGCCATGGTGGAGATCACCTGGTGGAGGACCACAGTCCCACAGGAGGATCAGAGGGAGCTGACTCTGCCCACTCAGATAACTCCCACCCAGGCTCCTCAGACGACCAGCCGCATCCCAGAAACTCCCTGGGTCCACTGGACTGCCCTCCGCTGACCTCCTCACACCTCCACAGCCCGCCGGTCTCCCTGCCTCCCTCCTCCTCCTCCTCCTCCTCCTTGTCCCTCTCAGCCACCAGCGCCTCCAACTCGCTCCTCCACTCCCAGTCTTTAGTGGGTAGCGCCCACCTCCTGCCCAGCGCCATGCATCAGCACATGGACCTACAGAGTGATGCCCTCAAGTCCCTGGACCCCCACTACAACTTCAACCACCCCTTCTCCATCACCAACCTCATGTCCAACGAGCAGAAGATGGACCTCAAGTCCTACCAGGACCAGGTGATGGCCTACAACAGCTACACCACCGGCTCTCCTGTAGGAGCCAAGCAGATCTACGACAGCCAAGGGCCGGCCGCTATGGACACAGGCGCTTACTACCAAACTCTGTACAGCCGCTCGGTGCTCAACGCCTCCTAATGTGGACACACACACACACACACACACACACCTGTCTCTAGAGGTGAGCCAAGATGGAGACTTCTCTTTCTCTCTGCCTTTTCTAAAATGGACACCCCAGCTCCTCTTTATCTTCCTCTTTCCGTCCCTCTCCCTCTCTGGCTCACGTCCAGTGGCCTCGCTAGAGACTCACATCTAAAATGGCTGCCGTGTTTGAGAGAGACCAAAGAACAGTTTGCTTTTTCTTTTCTTTCACCAACTCTGACGAACACGGAGACCGGTTGGTTACATGGAGGACAGAAAAGTCTTAACTGATGATGAAGACATTTGACTGGTCCGTGTGTAAAGTCAATACAGAAGTCTGTCTTTGCCTGTCGCACGAGCACCGCACATGGTGAAATTGGCTTTGTACAAAATGTAAATAGAGGTAATGTGGGGGGAAAAGGATATTTGCATTTATTTATGAAGGGAATAAAATTTAATATATCTTGTGCTCTTGTGCTTGAGCGCTCTGTTGACCAGTTACAACCCAAATGTGAGGTATTTTTTAATCCGAAGACTGCTTCAGGCAGGTGTTACTGCAGTGGGAGACCGTTTTATCTTTTTGTGTTACAGCATTTCAAACTACGTCCATCATTTCTGTCAGATCAGACATTCGTCGATGTAAATGTACTGTAGCTGATGAAGTCTGTACTTTCAAAAAATGTTATTTTGGTTGATATGAAGTAAAAAAAAAAAAAAAAAATCCATTTTGTCCTCGCTGGAGCACAGAGGAAACAGAAGCTAAAACTATCTTCTGCAGCCGGAAGGATCGAGGCAAAGCAACTGTGGTAAAAACGAAAAAAACATGTTCATGTTTCTGTTTTTGTTACCCATATGAGAGCGTTAAAACCAGATGCTTCTCAACAGACTGTAACATTTTGAATAGCAGATAGCTGGTGAGCTGCATGGGGGAGTTCAGTTAGTTACTAAAACAGAGGAGGGGAGGAGAGATGCACTATGGGAGAATTTACATACAGTACTTTGCACTATGGAGCTCCCAGTGGCCAGGTGGGCTGATAGTGTGTTTGTGTGTGTTACAACAATACTTAAGAGCTCCCCCTTACAATGTCAATGCATCAGCTCAATGGGATCAACGTCAGAAGGGCGTCAAATAACGCTCGCTGTCCAAAAAGTGCCTTTTCTTCAAATGACTACTGATCTGATAAGAGATCAATGTATCGACGATCTATTGAAGGATTATTCAGATTAACAGCGGAGGACGCTTCAGGTCACACGATGTCCTCTGTGGAGCAAATTTTAAGTTTGTCTTTTATTTAAGCTATGTTGCTTTTCAAACTTTGAAAGTGTGCTGATATAATATATTGTTTTTGTTGTTGTTGTTGTTTCTGTTGGTTTTAAATGTGATTGAAATGATTCATGTTTCATTTTTCTTATTAAAAAGGCAAAAAATGTGGGGCGAAATGATGCGTTTGGTTTTTCTTTTCCATTAGTGATACGTGTTTGCTTTCAGCGAGGACACAAAGACAATCAGAGAGCTGCTTCACCGTACATCCAGTGTTAAAGTACTTTATTGAAACGCATCACAAAATCATCAAATCAAAAAGAGATCACCTCTTTCAGGATTTTAGGCTTTAAGAATATTAAAATCAGAATGATGTCATCCAACTGGACCAAATTTCACTGAATGCAGGTTTCGTCATTTTCCAAACATATTTTGGAACAAATTATTCTTCACCTCTGCACAACATTTTTAGAAGTAAAAAAAAACCCAAATGGTTTCTAGGTCTCATAGCGTTGCTGACAGGACCTCGATGACTGGTCCGGGTCAATCAATCAATCCCAACTCTTTTTTTTTTTCACCTGTCTGGCGCGGCGCTGCTGCAGGAATAGCAGCGTCTTGTTGAAACAGCTCCTGACCAAATGACTGTGGTGTGTGACATGTAGGACTGCTAGACTAAACACGGCTGGATCACACTGAGAGCCTCAAAGCAGACCTCCGCACAGGCCATCGGCCACGGCGGCACACACACAGCAAGACCCGGACCACTCCGACAAACGACTGACTGACCTGCCTCTGACCCGGCACTAGAAAAACTACCAGCATCAACAAAACAAAAACAGGGAGAACGTAGAAGCAGAATCTTTTGCTGTTGATAGCCAATTGAATAAAGGCTTTTTATTTATTTACTCCCGCATTTTTTTAACCTTCATGTACCCACCAAAGAGCACCTTCATCACACTGATTTGAACCTCCGAGCACTCTGGACTTTTTCCCTTTTTTTGCAGAATCTTTTGCTCTTTAATCTTCCCTGTCTGCTCGGCCTCAACCGATCACATCCTTCTCTGTTTATCCCAAACAAACTGGAAGAAAATCACTTCCTGTGCACATCAGAGGAGTTTTCTAAACATCAGCTAAAGTAGGTAAACCTGCTGAATCACTACTGTATAATATCAAGAAAATAAGAGTATTGAAGCAAATGAAAATGAAGCAAAATGACTTTAAAGGTGATCAAAATGCTGTGCAGCTCACGTACGTCACTTCTAAAGTGACATGCTGATGGCTCCTTCTCTTTTCATCTGCAGGAAAATAAAAAGTTGATTTATTGATTTTGGTTCCCTCCCTGGCCTCCTGCTCCCCAGCCCTGTCGCCAGGCCTCCCGTCTACCCGTCTAACCGTCTACCCGTCTATCCGCCTACCTGTCTGTCTGCATGTCTGTCTCTCCGCTGGGTTGAGCAAGCTGTGTTGTCAGAGTTGTCACGTATTGGTCGCTGCCTTTTCTTCTCTGTCACGTCAAGCCAAGAAACCGTGAGCCCCAAGGCTTAAAAAGTATAGACTGCTGCAACACACACACACACACACACACACACACACACACACACGTACTAAACATGTTAGTTTCACCGTTTTACTTCAGTTTCGATCAGTGAGTCATGATGCTAAAGAACACATAACGGTACCTGTTGCTGCAGAAACTCGAGCATTTTTCGGATACTTTCACCCTTTTTTTACGAAACAACATCAATATGTGGTTCTGTAAATGAACACAACACACACACACACACACGCACACACACGCACACACACGCACACACACACACACACACACACACACCTTAGAGAAATGGTCACTGGTTTATAGTCTGAGTGGGAATCTAAGGGAGTTTGTCACCTTGCATGCACAATAGTCCCTTCAGAGCAGTTGGCTTGATAAGATATGGCGAGCACCCGCCTGATATGGTCTCCACAGCTACACACACACACACACACGCACACACACACACACACACACACACAGCAGGCTGCTCCAGGTATGACTAACCTGGCTGACTCTAAAATGTCACTCTGATACGTCCCCTCGCAGTAATCAGGTGACCGCGCTGATAGTGGTCTCATTCAGTCCGGGCTTCTCATGAAGGGAAACAGATTAGAGTCTATCCACAGATAACGTGCTGTGGCTGGAGGTTCTGAAGGAGCAACAATGCAGCAGTTAAGAGTGGAACAATTTCAGCAACAAAAGGGGGAGAAAAAAAACTTTAGTGTGACCCTTACATTTGTAACCTTACGGTTGTAATCTGTGACCGTCAGCTGACCCAGTTTCCAAACGCGAGACTCTTAGAAAATAGATAGCGGCTGCTGATAACAGTCTGGATGTCACAAATGGCCATAACCACCTCAGCTGAAGATTTAGTTTAAAGTTTCTGGGATTTGTGTCTTATCCACACATTGTTGGGAATGTTTTGTGCAGGAATCATTTGTGTTTTTTTATAAATGTAAAGTCATAAATCCTAAAATCAACATGTTGTAGCAGATGTAACTTAGTCTTTGCTAGTGTGGGAAGAAAAATGCAGACACTTTTGGGAAAACACAGCATAAGGATGCTGCTTTCAGTATCACTTTACCACACACAGGAAGTTGCTCTGAAGCAGGAGAAGGCCAACCTTAGGCAGTGTGAGAGTGGCATTGGATAAGTTACCTTATGCCTTAACCAACAGCACACTAGCAATAAGTGTGCCAGAGAGTTTTTTGGTAATGTTGAAGTGCCCTTTCATCCACGGCCTCCTGCCATTCACGGTAGTTTGATTGATTTTTTCCCCATTCCGCAAAGACCCGCCCTGCTCGGTTTCTGATTGGCTGGTACTTGTTGCCTTCCTCGCAGAATTTATTAAAGGTCCCATCTTGTAAAAAGTGAGATTATCATGTCTTTTATATTATAAAGCAGGTTTAAGTGCTATATAAATACTGTTAAACTATCAAAACGCTCTATCCACAGATAAACACACACAGCCCGTTTTCAGAAACTGTGCGTTTGAAACAAACCGTCAGGATGTCTGTACAATTGTGATGACACAAATCTACAATATTTAGACAATTTCACAGTTTTAAATGTAAACTTTCTAAATGTGTCCCAGTATATTTCCTGTTGCAGTGTATGTGAATGACATCAGCTGACAGGAAGTAAACATGGACCCAAGCTGTTTCCTAGCAACGCAATTCCGTTGCCATTCCGTTGAAATGCACTAAAACAAAGCGTTTCTGATATACAGGTATATTCAGACAGACAGTATGAGAAAAAATAATGTGTTGTTTGAACATTAAAGCATATAAACATGTTCTAGTAGAAACCCAAAATACAAGTATGAACCTGAGCATGAGCATGATATGTCCCCTTACTGCTGATGAACAACATTGGTGGAAGGTTGGCAGGGTTAATGATTTCAGCCTTCTTGTACAGTGTTCTCATATATAATTACAATATCCTGATTATGGGAGAAAAAATGCTTTTTAAAATGCTGCTATGCACATCACCTTCATGGAAGACAAATTACAGATCTGTTGGAGGTTTTAATTTTGATGTGGTGTCATAATTAAACTTAATGTTAACCTTAATGTTGATATGGCACATATCAAAAAGGTCCCGACGCCCTGGTCTTATGTAACCCTAAAGTTGTGAAATGCTTGTGTTCAGTTCAGAGGAACACATAATAGAGAAATGTTGCTTAAGTTATGGGACAAAGGTATAATTTGGCTTTGATAATTTATAAATGTACATTCACTAGAGAACATCAGCAAGTGGCTCATATTAAGGGAGAAAATCCTTAAACACCAACAACCTGCTTGAAATCAGTCCAGATATTTTATTTTATTGCTCTCGAACTTGGTCATGACACTTTTTTTGGGCCTGTGTGGCCAAAACTAAAATAGTTTTCTGAGCTGACAACGCTTCAGTTAAGGTTTGGTTAGGTTTGGGCACAAAAATAACTTGATTAGTGTTAGGGAAAGTAAATGTTGATGAGCATTTGCATTGGATGTAAACTGTGAGGTGTCGTCCAAAATGGATGTAATTCCTACTGGGCTGCAGTACTGGCACTGGTTCAGTAATCTGTATTCAATTACTCATGAAGTCCTCCTGATTTAAGTTGATTCAGCTTTTCTAAAGAACACACAAAGTTTTTCCTAATTTTATAATGAGTTCAAACAAAGCCCTCATTTCTACGATGATGGTTTTTCCAGCCAGCTCACTGGATGACAGATGAAGGTGTGACACTTTAAACAGTTTTTATGGGAAAGCCTTCCCATTGATAAGATCTTATCAAAGACAGTTTGTGTCACGTTTTGCATAATTAGTAGCTGCATGTGGAGGTCTGAAAGACGCTTTAGAGAGAGTCAACGTGGAGATCAGAGCCCTGTCAGGGCGACGCTGTTGTCATCTTCATTATAATGGATATTTGTCTCCTGAGGTGCAACAGTCTCTCAGTCGGCGCTGTTGAACACTTGATGACAGCTGCCCTCAGGCTCTACTGCCGGTGACAGCGAAGCCAGCGTGGAGCCTGCGAGCATGAACACCTGCACAAAGAGCGTCTGTGCTCAAATGAGAGAGTTTCATGCAAAAAATAAGATGTATTTTCTGCTTCTGCTGCTCTAGTTTATGTCCAACCTTCATTTCATCATATTACAGACACTCTGTGATACTGTGAAATGCTGCACGCTCCGTGGGCCCAAAAAAAATCAAACTGTGTTTTAGCAAACAAATATTACAGACTTTTATTAAATTATTGATTTAGACTGAAAACTAACAAGATAGTCCGAATTGACATAGTGACATTCACATGTTTCACTGTGAGGCAGAGTAGGGAGGATTCCTCCATTTAGCAGGTGTTTGATTGAGAAACTGATACAAGCATGAAAGAAAGAAAGAAAGAAAAAGAGAGGAGAGAAAAAGGGTGGTGCATGTTTTCAAGATGTTCCATGCAAATGAGGCCGTGCATCCTGGATCCTGTTAGGTGGAAGCACTGTTTACACTTGTTATTGCCTGAGGAGAGGGAGGGAATGAAGGGAGAGGGAGAGGAAGAGCCAGAGAGGGAGAGAAGAGAGCACTTACAGTTCAGCCCTCAGGCTGTACTCTCCCTTTTTTTTGACATGCAGGCAGGTCAGTTAGTTAGGCAGTAAGTCAGTCGAGATCTGAGCAGCAAATTTGCATTTCGAACAAAAAAAGTCTGTTATTCATATGCGACTTCTCTAAGGACACTGGAGCACCTGTAACACGTCATAGTTAGCTCAAAAGGTCTTAAGAAGTGACATAAACTAATTGTAAAAAAAAAGTCAAATGGAGCTGTAGCTAATAAATGGAGAGGTTGGGAGACAGTTTGGTGGTTAACCGGACAGACGGAAGTTCATTAAGACAGAAAGACATTTAGACTAAAGTTGCAGCTAGTAAAGAAGACAAAGAAGAGACAGACAGTTCATAAGTCAGTCAGAGAGCCTGATCTCACAACACATTTATACTTATACGTCCAAAATGGTGTGGGAAGTTTTCAAATATGCACGATTTAAAAGTGAAGACAAATAGTTTCAATCATTTTTCAAACATAAATTTGCAGTTTTCATTAACATGATGCATAAAAAGTCATCAGCTTGGGCTCTGAGAATGATTTTGATGGGCTCTTTTTCACATTACTTTTTCATTTTGTAGGAAAAACAACTAATCGAGAAAATAATCGTCAGATTAATCAATTGAAAATAATTACTAGTTGCACCTCTAAACATCCCACTTGTAATCATAATGATGATTATTTGTATCTCGCCTATAACGGGGGTAAAATGCAGCATTATAGCACTTCCGGTTCCCCCTTTTTTGAACGGGTTTTTAGTTAGATTACTGAAATAAAGTCTGTGGTTAACACAAGATATCATAAATTTTGAAGCGTTTATGTGTCTAAAAAAGGTTGCTAACAAGTGGCGACTAAACGTCATCACGCCAACTCGTCCTCCTTTACAGCCTCATTGTGTATACTCGCACTCATGCGATCGTGGTGTAGTTCGGTTGTTGCCTAACGTTAGCTTTTTACTTCTGCTAATTACATTCACACTTCGAAAATCAGAAAAGCGGTGTTCATTTGTGAAGATTATCTCATTGAACAAAACGTGTAAGTATTCATAAACGTGTGTTTGCCACAGAGATTATTTTCTGCAATAATCCAAAATTGGCTTTTTGTCGAGGGAACCAGGGCGATGCTAACTTCGTGGTTGGCCTACAAAAATACAACATCCCTGCATCACTCTATTATACATTACTGTATATAAAAAACAATTACAAAAACAGTAAAATAAAAACAAAATAAAATGTAAAATGCGGTAATTCAGTGAGTGAGAGTCTGTAGAGCAGCTAATACAGATGGAGGCAGACGGTAGAGCAGCAGCTAGTTAAGAAGACAGAGAGACAGTCAGTTAGTATGTCATTCAGACAGACAGACAGACAGACAGACAGACTGAGCGCCGCTGGCCAGCACAGGCAGATAAGCTGTTGGACTTTGCTCCGTCGGCCGTGGGTGTTGCAAAGAGGCCCGAGATAAACCGCTGGCCTGAGAGACGAACACAGAGGAGGAGGCTGATTACATTTAACCTGATGGTGTGTGTGTGTGTGTGTGTGTGGGACGGACAGGGAGTACTGTATCGATCAAAACAGGTCCATCGACTCAGGGACGATCATGGCAGAAAGACAGGCAGACAGACAGGCAGCCTCTGTGCAGGTCAAAGGTCAGCTTTCTAAAAAGGTTGCTGGTTCTGATCCCTGACTTGCTGGCTCAGATGATGCTCTTTCCTTGTTCCATAAAGTCCTGATCCAGCTCAAATAACGAAGTGATATTTATACTGTATGATCCCTCCATTTGCTAATTTCTATTTGTATTTTATTTCCTGCTCTGTTTCTTCTTCCTGTTATATTTTGGTTAATTAATGAATGATTCATTTCTTGGCTGCATCCTGTGATCTGTTTGCATTGACCGGGTTCCCCTCCAAGTGTCATTAAAGTTTCCCCTTATCTTATCTTAATTTCCGTGAGTAACATTGTCTCTGTTATGATTACACACAGAGCACCTGCTGGCTTTGTCAAGTCCACAGTGTAACGTGATCCACTGTGGATTTCAAAATAAAAGTCACATTGTTTAGTGGTGGTGTCTGCTTATAATAAGCCTCCGGTGGATCCGACAGTGATAAGAATCAGTCATATCACAGGTTAATATACTGGCTGTGTTTCAGGACGACTCCTGTTTCTCCGCTATAGTTTCAGGATGTTTGGATATGCAGTGGGGGGGGTGTGAAGAACAATATCCTCAGGACTTTGTACTGCTCTCTGCTTCTTCTTGTGTGTCTGCAGAGAGCAGACAGTCAGGTTGGATTTTATGATGTCGGGTGCTGAGCTTGGCGAGCGGCGACGCAGGGGGAAACCCCCCGCACCGATTGTTTGTATCACTTAAATAAACCTTGATCCACAAAATCACCTTCACTTCCTAGACCTGTGGGATATCACACTGCTGATAAATCCACCCCAATATGCAAACTTACTCTAATCGCTGTGTCACCTCAGGCGGTTCTAATACTGTTGGAAACCTCTTGGAACTGGCAGCCTGCCCGTAACATCAGTAGGCCTATACAAGTACACTCGAATTACACTGCTGATGAGCAAGGCACTTCAACTCAAACTGCTCTGTAATCAATGTGAAGCAGGACTGTTTGATTGACTTTACCAAGATTAATAAAGGTTTAAATCCGATTGTTGAGCATCTTAAACAGAGTTATGATAACAAACATTCATATGATTTTAAGATGTTCAGAAATTGCCAAACTACAGGGTTGCAAGTGTTGAGTATCTATCATCTGGTAATCGAAGAGCAGCGGGTCGTGCAGATGCTGTGGTGTGATCTCTACCTTTGTGTTCGGACAGAACACGAGGCGAATTTAAGAGTACGCACAGTTACGTACATTCAAAGTCTTTGGAAAGACGCAATTAGATGCAACTCCGCCCTGGGCGTCCGCACAAAGCAAACAAGTCAGACTTATCCCAGGGCTTTATGAATCTGTTTCAAACGTACAAGAGGAGAAAGCAAAGAGACCAGAGGGAAATGAAGGAAGGCTGAGTTTCTATTGAGTTCTGAATTCAGTAAGAGGAGGATGAGTTAAACACATACACCGACACGATCGTTGCGTCCGTTCGTTGCTTGCTAGCTCACCCAATATGCTAAATAAAGTCCACAAAAATAGTGACGTTTATGAAGTCATTTGAGATAAGTGGATGAGAAAGGATCTGTGTTCACAGTAGATCTGTCAAAGTGAAAAAACTTTGACAGCAATATTTCAAATTCTGCAATTCCCTGCCTAGAAGTGGCAGCTCTCGAGACGAAAAAGATAAATTCGCTCCTTCATACACGCCCCTTTGCAAATTTATTTTTTTTTATTTGGTCCTTTTTAATTTGTGCACCGTGAAACTGTACCAAACTAAATAGAAAAATTATCGAAAGTATCAATTTCACTCTGATTGGGACCAACCAAACGGACTATGTACTCAGAGCTGTCCTCTTGTGATAAGATCCAAGACGTATGTTAATGCCAGGTCTGAACGGGGCCATAGGGGCCTTTGTGACAGTTGTCAGCAGTTGGGAGTGTTTGATTACTCCCAAAATGTTACATCCAGCCACAGATCTGTGTTTCAGTCCTGAAGCAGAGTGGACGCTCCGTCTCTTCATAGCCGCTTTCAGTTTGAACAAACCCAAGAACTGGACTGTGACAGTGTCAGGACGGTGTGAGGAGACATAAAATGTCCACAAGTGTGATGAGACCTTCAGGAATGTTCACCAACATCTGGAGAGCATGTGTCGGGTCAAACACACTGTTAGAGTGCATGTGTGTGTGTGTGTGTGTGAGAGAGAGAGATAGAGAGAGAGAGAGCTACTGGCTAGACTTTAAGACAACACTACTTGAATTGACATGACAGCCACTACTGTCCGCTGCCTTGTAAATCACAGACATTGAGACATACACACAAATGTCTGCACACACACACATAAAGACACACAGAGCATGTCACAGGCTGTGTTTGTCTCCATCTCAAAGATGGATGAAGACAGGGTGTCCATCCTCTGCCAAATGACAGGATGTGATGGAGCGATGTGTCAGACTGCTCTGTTGAATCTGGCTCCGCTCCGGCCTCCTAACCGGACTTTACAATGGAGGTTTGGGGCTGACCGGTTGAGAACCGAGCCTTTGATTCTCAGCTTGAAACCAATTTGGCAGAGTCGGACTCGTATTTCCCCCTCGAGTCAGATTTCACTTTATTTGTTCAGTTTTCATGTTTGTTTTTTCGTCCCTGTATCGGAGCACATGGAGCTCTAAGTTGTGTAAAAATTGCATTTCTTCCGTACGACGTCCTGCCAGCTTTTCCTGACATTTAGGAGCCTGCCAGTTTGCCCCGGTTTATACAAACGGATTCAGATGAAGAGAAGAAGAAACAAGCATCAGGAGGGCAAGTCTGAGCTTTGGAACAACTTCAACAGCTTTTTGCCATTTTGCTTCATTTAAAGGGCCAGTGTGGGATTTCTGGAGATCTGTTAGCAGAAATGGAATATAAAATTCATAACTATGTTTTCATTAGTGTATAATCACCTGAAACTAAGAATCGTTGTGTTTCCGTTTTCTTAGAATGAGTCCATATCTACATAGGGAGATGGTCCTCTTCACAGAGTCTGCCATGTTGCTCCGCCATGTTTCTACAGTAGCCCAGAACGGACAAACAAAACACTGACTCTAGAGAGAGCGCTTTGAGTTTTTACGTTACCTGAAGGTCGCCGTAGTTCTCTGACACGCTTAGAAAGGGAGGAGTGAGCCGCCAGTATTCTGTTGGTTGCAATCTGCAACGTCACCACTAGATGCCACTAAATCCTACAAACTGCTCCTTTAAATAAGGGTTCAAGTAAACGGTAGTCAGACAGACCATGGCAACCATTCATAGTGATTTGTTTTCATGGCAACATATGACATTTATAAATTATCATTAATATCAATGAGATAATAGGCTTATTCACGCTTTTAGGCTGATGTTGAGCTGATTTGCAGATAAAAAAAATTATCTAAAATATACACAAAAAAGATTTTCCTTTGTTCAAATGTATAATTTATTATTAGTTTTTCCAGGGCAAAATACAAACAAATTAATTATATATAATATATTAATTCCATTTTTTCCATTGAGCACTCTTATTTGTTTGAATTATTTAATATTTAATTTAATGAATGGCCTAATATTTAATGATATTGTAGAGAGTGTTTTTTCTCGAGATGTCTTTTGAAATTATTTGGCATCATTCCCGAATTTGACAGTTTTTTAAGGTACCATGCATGTGTTTTTAAGGTGGTTATACTGATCTTTTATTTGTATATTTTTATAAA
Source organism: Sebastes umbrosus (assembly GCF_015220745.1). Classification (NCBI taxonomy): domain Eukaryota; kingdom Metazoa; phylum Chordata; class Actinopteri; order Perciformes; family Sebastidae; genus Sebastes; species Sebastes umbrosus. The sequence continues at coordinate 31,849,245 of NC_051275.1, forward strand.
TTTTAAAACATTTTATAAAATTGTAGTTACTGCAAATGTTGCCTTTCTTTATGATGTGGTAAAACATTATTAAAAATGTACAGTAGCTATACAGGAGCAGCTTAATGGATTAGGCACAGAACAATAACTTCCTCATGTTGCAAGTAAACAGGAACTGCATTCATTACATTTTTGGTTAGTCAATACTAAAATTAAGTAATCTCCAAATCTGACAAATCTCTGTTAAATACAGCAATGTACAGAACAGTCAGAGTATTTTATGAATAAAAGAAGAATAATACAGTTAAATATATTCAAGGATTTTGTGTCCATAAGCAGCTCAGGTGCTCCTCTGAAGTGGCTTCAGGGCATCATTTAACCCATAATTACTCTCATAATTGCCACACAGCATTTACAGAGACAGACATTTATCTACTCAAGTAAATCATATATAAATAAAACTTGGCTCAGACTTGATCTGTGTGTGAGGAAGCAGCAGAATGGCGAAGAGGAGGACAGCCATGACTTGGCAAATATCCTCATGACACTGATTATTTGCTGCAAATATTTGCAGCGAATCTGAGAATTAATCTTTGTTTACAGCACAGACAATCTCTGATTGTTTAATATTCTACCAGCTGAAAACCATATTTGCTCTGAGTGACTTTTTTTTATCTGTGTATCATACAGTGGAGGAGCGATGGAACTGATGGCCCCGAGGCTGCAGCACAGTTTGTCTTCACAGACGGGAACTTTTCTGCTACAGATACACACACACACACACACACACACACACACAGGTAAAACACACTTATATATTTTACAGTATACAGGTGCATGACAGGGTACACACTCACACGAATATGACAACACACACACATTATGTCCTGTACTTATCTTATCAGTCATCACAGGTGTGCATGTTAAAGGGACCCCACCCATTACCGGTTTCCTGCTAGGAGTGGATGCTTGCATGCACGTGTGTGTGTGTGTGTGTGAGTGTGCACATGTGTGTTTGTGTGTTAATGCATATGTGCATGTATATTGTGTGTATATAATTCTTTCTATAATTTGTTTATCTATTGTGTGTTTGTCTGTTGTTTATCTGCTGTGTATTAGGCAGCAGATGGACTGATGTTAAGCACTATTTGCACTCTCAGAACAGCACGGAAAATTACAGGAGACAAGTTAAAAAAAACAAAAAAAAACGTTTCTGACAAAAGGCAAAAACAGCGATCAGTAAACCCAACCAAAACCAAACCAAAAACCCCAACCAAAAAGGGACCAAATTGATTAAACATGCATTAAATCTACCTTTTTTATTTAATATGAGGGGGTCAATTTACCCCAAAATGATGTTAACACCCAGAGAGGTTGAAGTCCCTGTTAGACCACCAATGAAACAAACAGCTATAGAATAGGAATAACAAAAATACAAATGGACTAATTTGTCTGTGTAAAAAGTCATCAATTACAGATACAGAGCTGATAGAAATCTATTATATTTTACTGTTTAAACCTACAGCTAAACAGAAGATGCATCATTTCTGTCATCAGTCATGTCATCAGTTCACAAGTATCAAGCTGTGAACTATGTTGTTTGACCTGTAGAAGAAGGCCCGAAGAGAAAGGGTTACTGTAAATCTATACCAGGAGCTAGTGTAAATCAAATTAAATTAAATCAACTTAAATTAGTTATATGATTCAACAAAGTGGAGTTTCGTTCTCTAACAATCAAATTATTTAGCCCGAGAGAGAGAGCACATTAACTACATACAGTATAATAGACAAGTTCCACTTTGGCACTTTTGGTCCGGTTACTCAGTTGTGTTAATGTTAATTGGCTGCAGCTGATATAATCCGCTGCCGACAGCGTTGTCATTTCAACTAGTAAAAGCGAAGATCAGCTGCAGTTAACAATGTGAAGCCTGCTCCATGAAGGTTTAACACATTGCTTTTTGCTTATAACCTGAAAACAGATCTGAAATGGAAGCGGCTACCGTGCACTTTCTAATTTCTTTGAATCAGTTCCCTCCCGATCGCTGCTTCAGACCTGAATGAACTCAAATCAGGCTGTTTTGTGGCCTTTAACTGAAGGCACTGAGACAGTCGCACCACCGTGACAACTGCAGCCAGGCACTTAGAGTTCATTAGCTGTGTGTGTGTACAGCTGGACACACACACACACACACATGCATGTAAGTGGGGACAATATAACAGCTGGGGCCGTGGCCTTTAGTGCTGTGAAGGCAAAAAGTAGCCGAGAAGTTATAGAGACACAGGTTTGAATCCACAGACCAGCTGAGAAGATGTGGGGCATGGAAAGGGAATGATTGCCGTTGAAAACAACCAACACGATCTCATCCCCACTCGTCACAAACAGTGGTGAGTTAATGTAAAGTACATCTACACACAGGTGTGCAGGACCTTTGCACCTGTCTGCAGGAGGACACAGGTGTACAGGTAATGTGGGGTCAGAGCTCCTCTCAAGGCTGTTTGAGCGTGAGCAGACGACATTTGATTGGCAGCTGATGCTTTTACCTGTCGGGGCGGGACGGCTCACAGCTGTAGGACTCTTTGGAGACGATACAGTTGGATGTCAGGAGGACATTTACTGCAACGTTTTGTCAACATCAAACTGAGAATGAGCCAAAATAAATAGAAACACCTCTGTGGTTGGATCAGGCCGAAGACGGGAACTTCGTTTGTTTTGTTTAGATTTAGTTCAATTCATAAACACTTTTCAATTTTCAGATACACTTCCTTGAAAGACCCTGTTCCATTTAAACCAAAGTAAATATTCATTCATTAATCATGTATTATTGGAGACTTTTATTCTTTATATGTTGATTTATAATAATATTGAAATAATATAATAGTATATTATATTGTATTTTATTGTATTGTTACCTTTTAATGTCTTTTTACTGTTTTTATTGTTATTATGCTGCTATATAAAGGAGGCTAAACAAAAGAATTTTACTCTCTTGTACCTGTATATTAAGATGTAACAGCAAAAGAATCTTGAATCTTGAATTGTACGCTTGTCAGTAGACATATTTCACATATTTGCATGTTCAGCTGATGATTAATCTACAGTATTTCCCCAATAATTATAAAAAGTTCTTTCCAGGGCAACAACGGACCTGTAAAGTGTTACAGATCTATATAAAACTGCATTGATCTGTGTGTTTGAAGACATTTTAAAAAGGCATTCATGGTCAGTATGTCCAGATGAGGGATGACTGACAGCTTCACACAGACCCCCCCTCCAGCTCTCCTCCACTCACTGACATGTTACAGAGGAATCTGAAGGACCCTCTCACTTTCACCGACCTGTTACTGCAGCTCATTTGTTTTTCCACCGCCTCCAATCAGAGGCCCCCCGGCCAGGACCAATTAACAGCTACACACACATCCAGTGAGAGATACTGCAGCACCCAGCTGGGCCAGATTAGTGGCCCTGCAGCCACCTCCATGATCAGGGGGTTAAAGTTAACACCCACACACGACAGACTAGGAGAGAAGAATAACCCCTTTTACCGTTTCTTTTGTTTCTGTGGAGGAGCCCTTGTGTTACCTGAACTGGCTCCTGACCTGGTTTAACACACTGGGAACGTGCTGTAGTAACTACATGTAGAGTACTGTAGGGTTAATATGGGTTTAATACAAACCTGCGAGTATTGAAGTGATCGCTTTTAATGGAATGTGAATACGGACTGTCATAATTCAACGTATCCTCTTGCAAAAACATTATTCCTCCTTTTTCGTTCGTTTTCCCACAAATGTCCAGCAAGGATAAGGCAACAAAACTACTAAGTTAGGTTTAGGAAAAGTGGCTTATAATAACTCAGGAAGTGGCGTTACTTAAAGGTACTATATGTAACTTTCAGAAAATCCTTGTTATTAATGACACCGGTGGCCGTTAAAGGTGCTATATGTAACAATTTACATGTATTAATCGCTTTGTATTTCCAACGTGTGAACAGATTGTAATGTAACTTAGAAACTGAGATCTTCCCCTACTTTATTGGTTGCCTATAATACCCTGTTGACTGATTGAAGGACTCGGGACGATTTTGCTTCGTAACGTTAGCTGATGAAGTAATTTGCAAATGGCAAGCTATTTGGTATCATGGAGATTACAGATTGTAATGGTTATATATGATTGTAATGTGATGTCACATCTAATGCCGACTGCAGTTCACCTAACGGCCACCAGGGTCAATAATAACAAGGATTTTCCGAAAGTTACATATAGTAACTTTAAGTACGTAACTTATGTGACAAATAAATCAACGTTGACTTCTGGTTTGATATGGGACACGAACGCCGGTCTCGTGGGCGAAAAGTCCTCCCTCCCTATGCAGCGTTCACCTCTATTTATATTTGCAGGTTCACGATTACGTGATTTACACATGAATTGATTTTGTGGGATATACATGACTTACATTGCATTACTTTTCATAGGTATAGCTACGAACGGTGCATGAGACGAGCATAAGTCGGTAGTTTAGCAGTGAACCACAGCTGACGACCACAAAGTATCTGTCTCAGTGCCAAACTTTGTAATGATTCGATCTCTGCAGGGATATTCTTGTTTTATTTTCTAAACTTCCTCAGGGAGGTCAGAGGTCATTGAACACCACTGCTGGAGCTGGAGGGGATTCAGAGTCTTGCTCAAGTTTGAACCAGTCCCCTCAAGATCCAGAGAGATGATGCCCTGAATCACCAAATACATCTTGTCTTCAGTGCTGTTGTGTGTTTGCAGCAGTGTGTCCTTTCCACTGAAAACCGAGGAAAACAAGGCGGGACTGACTGTGGAGACGGATCGCCCGCCGCTGGACACAGGCTAATATGGTTTGGCGCATGCTGGGGCCTTTAATGGGCCAAGTTGTGTTATGGATGTGTCCATCCTGTCTGTTCATCCGTCAGACTGTTTTTCTACCTTCCCAAACCCCAAAATGGACGTGGTCTGAGGAGGGGGATGATGAAGAGGAGGAGGAGGAGGGTGGAGGGACGAAAAAAGCAGGGGGAAGGATTGAAGGCCAGTGGTGGGAAAGGGAGGGGATGGGGGGGGGGGGGCGGCCGCTGCCAGAGGATGAATGAGTGCTACTATGTCTGCTGGCTCCGGACTCTGTGCGCTTGTGCACATGTGTGTGTGTTTGAGTGTGTGTGCGGCTGAACGGGGCTCCTTGAGGAGAGCCTGACAGCCTCTCACGCTCAGGTAGACAAGCTCCACTTATTTCCACAGCGCAGGCTGAAAACACGCAGCCACCGCTGCAGACGCCGTAGAAATGAATCCGAGCTGTGATGGTGATTTTTTAATAAGTGATCGATGGTCACCGACAAAGATTAACAGCTGCAATAAACATTAGAAATTAAGTTTTCAGCTCAGCAGTTAGCGTATTTAAGAGACTTACGGCCTGAAAATTTAACTTTTTTTCATTTACTACATTGGTAGTCCACATGTAGAAGTGGTAAAACATGCTGAATCACTGCCAATGAAATGTAAAAGTATTCCTGTAATGTGTCTAATATCGCCCCGTCACTTTCACTAATCTTACAAACTACATAACAATGAGCACAAATTCAGATTCTGCACACTTATGAACCATCATCATTTTGTGTCATTACTGTAGAATGGAAAACACAGTGACATAACCACTGCACTGCGGGATTATAAACTAAATGTAGTGTACAATTCAACATGCTGATCTCAAATCTGAAACTGGACCTTAAAGACCCTGAAAACATGCTTTAACTCATCAGCTTGTTACACCGACTTCACACCAGATAGCGGCGAAGTGCGGTTCACTGCAATAATTACATTATTCTGCGGCCGGTAGGTGTGTTCATGTGTTTCAGGTGGGAAGAAATTCTTTGCAACATAGGTCAACATGTAAAAGGAGTCATAAGATCTGTTCACTGTCTGGCTGCGGGATTCAATTTGATTGTTGCTCATTTTGTCATGAATAGTTATGGAAAAAAGTTTTGGCAAATGGGGAGTGATTTTGGACACAGTTCTAATTTCTTGAAGAAAGTGTTTTCTACATTTCAACCCCAATAAATAAATAAAGAGGGGACACAAACTTACACTGGTTCCACGACGCAGAAGGCTTCATCAACAGTCCCAAATTTCCATTGTTCTAACACTGTGAGCTGAGGCTGCTGTCACTGTCACTCACTTTTAGCTATTTATCTATTACTATTAGCATAAAGCTGCACAGTCTGCAGGAGGCTCATTCCCAGCTAAACACTGTTATGACGATCAATTCAAATTTTAATCGCCACCCCGACAGCAAACCAAAGTCAAACTAACCTGAGCAGCTCTCAGAGCACTACAAAGCTACAATAATCTTTCTCATCCAACACGTTCTAAATGAGGCAAGTTCACTTCTGCTCATCATCAGAATTCCTAACTTCTTGCCAATAAGAACGCAATTTGATTGACACTAAATTTGACACTAAAGTTTGGCGCAGACATCAGCAGCATCTTTACAAATTTCAACCCCTCTGAACAGCCCGTTCTCATTCCCAGGACGTCAAATACCGACGCTTTGTCAGCGTTACATACCAGTATACAGTAAAAAACAGTAAAGGTACAGGAAAAGTGCTGTGGTGAAGTAGTTTAAAGAGTGAAAGAGACACACCGATCAGGCGGGATGGGAGCTGGATGGGTCCAACAAACACAAGGCTTTCATCCAGGAGAACACTGTTTGCGTTAAGTTTCACTTTAACGTTACAATCAGCTGTGTTCGTGTCCTGTGTTCGTCAAGTCACATTTTAACTGTACAAATGTAGTAATTTTAAGCTCAACAATGTTGTTTTTAAACCTAACTAAATGGTTTTGTTTCCTAAACCTTAGCAAGTGTTTTTGTCTAATTCATAACATTAAGAACGTGTTTACTGCGACCACAGCGTGACGCTGAGGGGTCTGACAGAGCGTCAGTATGTGACGAGTTGGGATGAGAACGTGTTCATCTGAACCGATGAAGGCAGTGCAATGAAAAGTCACAAATTCACAATTTAAACAGCCATAAGTAACGCACAACTGCTCAAAAGGTGCCTGCATCATTTTTGATGAACAAAATGTACATGTTGCATCAGAACTGTCAACATCTTAAAATATATATGCCCTGAAGTGACATGACGATCCGCTCACTAAATACCTGAAAATCCAATTTTTAAAAAAAAAAAACTGCTAAGTTAATAAGCGGCAGCAGGCTGGTGTACTCATGCAGCGGCGTCCTTGACAGCGAGCAGGATCAGTTAGCCCTCGGGCCGTCTTACAGTGTATTTGAATAGTCACCGTGGCCTGGAGCCATCTTTATTGTCCCCTCTCCCCTCCACCCCACCCATAAGTCATTGAGTGAGACACAAAGTAAACTATCTGACTCAGAATACATGCTCCGCATCCCTCCGGGTCAAAATATATTTGCATTGAAATCCCCCCTAAAGAAAAAAAGAGAGAAAGTGGCTGTGAAACATGGCTGGGGCTTTCTTTACAAACTCTACTGGAACTTTGTTTTTGGATGTGAAGGAATGTCCGAGCCTGAAATACTTCTAACTTCTCCTCTCCGTCTCTTTTTCTCTCATCTCTCCATTTCTGTCTCCCTCTGTCTCCCCTCCCTCCTCCCCCTCCTCCCCTCCACTCTCGCTCCCTCCTGTCAAAATAAACACATTGAGAGCTGCCCTTCTTTTCATTCAGACGCTCCGAGCCGACGGCCTCATTGAGGGCCCGCTGTCCTCCTGAGTGTGTGTCCCCTCAATGTGTGTGTGTGTTTCTCTGAAGTATTTATAACACACATTGAACAGCACCTTTTTTTTTACACCTCATCCCTCCCCCTCGTTCTCCACCTCCTCCCCGGCGTGGTATCTGACATAACCGGCCCTGGGTTTCTCTCCGCGGCCCTGCGTTCCTGGCAGATAGAGGGGCCGCCGACCGCCGCTGGGGGAACTTTCCTGGCTCGGGGAAGCTGTGGGACAATCACACCTTTCATGGGCCGGAGAGAACGCCGCCCGTCCAGCGGCTCCTAGGCCACGGCACGGGGAATTTCTCTCCCTCCCTGGACCCTCTCTCTCACCTTTTCTCTTACGGTCTCTAACTTGTGTGCCACTTGTTCATTTCTGCCTCCAGCATGCTCTGCTATCCAGACTCAACTTGGTTGGTCTTTTTTAGCCTTTAACTGAGCATGGGGTGACAAGAAATATAGATCCTTTTACAGATTCAAACCAGGGACAGTGCAGGTATATGTTATGCATTTTAATCTTATGCAGAAAATAAAGGTAGTGGCCTTATCATGCAAACAAAACATCCAGATGAAGACGTCATAGATTGGTACTTTTGGTTGTGAATATTTACACTAAAGGATTTTTTTTCTCAAAAGTCCGTAAATTGTTGAGACACGTGAAAAGGTTTCCTCCGTACCTTCTCCCATGCCCAGGTTCCCTACAATTCATGCAGCAATCAACTGTCATCAGGCTTAGTCAGGCCACCTGTGCCCAATTAATTGGTTTATTTCAAATATAATCACTAAGATGTATGAAAGGAAATGGTGTTTCTTGACCATGTTTAAGTGCTGATCTAAGCAGTGTGTTTTCACCTTGGTAATGTTCACTGTAATTGCGCTTTTCCCTTTTTAGTAGTGTCAATCTGGGCTGAAGAAGTACGGGAGGGCCCAGTAGTCTCTTACTCCTTCTGCATGACCAGACACTGTTGACTAATTAAGGGTAATAAATAATAATAATTCATCCAAGGAGGGAAGAGTTGCTCTCCTTGAAATAGTTGTATGTTTAAACGTTTGAGATGTTACAGTTTCTGGTTTTAAAACCGGTTTCAGTGTGAATTTCTGGTTTTCCTATAAACCCTGTGCATTGGTTCAGTTCAATTAAGGTGGGGCCAGGAGGGGGTATATAAAGCCATGCAGGCATTAACTGTGGGATACATGCTGTTGGGGATAGCTTACAGTGGAGCAGTGTTATTTAAAACGTTTTCTGGGACTTGTTGTTGTTCTCATTTGTTTATTTGGAATTTTTGGTTGATAAAACTTTACTGCCTTTGTTGCACCAACTTCTGCATCCTGAGCCATTCCTCAATCCAATTTCTACTCACTCCCAGTAATGCTACAAGACATAAATCTCTTTTATTATGCTCTATTATGTGTGTTTGACATAACGTTTATTCTTTATTTATTCTATTTTACCTATTTATTCTAAAGCCAAAAGCCTCCACATTGGGATGCATAAGAGTTGAAACGGACGTGGTTGATGCTAACCTCACTATTCACGTGACTAACAACTGATGTGACAAATTACTTTTAGTTTTACGCGCCACACAAGAACCGGTCTCCTGGTTCAAAATCTTGCAATTGTTTGACCCATCCAGCACACCTCCTGCCAGCCCACCTTGAGCTGACCCTGGCGTGATGAATGTCGCTTCTTCGCCGCGCAATATTTGTGTTCTGTGTGAAAGAACTCATGACAAAAGCATTCATTCGAAAAATATTGATATGCAAATTATTGACATGAAAAAAAAAGTCCCCGGTGTGTAAAGGTGTAAATACGTGTTCGTACAGGATTCAAATCACTGTCCAGCATAGGTAAGGTAGCATTTTATTGAATCTGATTCCAATAGTGAATCTGAATCCTTCCAAATCCCCAATTCATGTGAAAATGTGGGTTCATTCAAAGTGTTTTTTAACTTCAATAACATCACTGATATTTATCTTATTAATCCTGTTTAGCTCTCTCTTTGTCAAGTTCCCCTCTTCATTATAAAGTTGGAGAGGTCATGCAGTGTTAGCACTAAATAACAAAATAAAAAAGATCATACTCGTACAGAGTAAACTCTAAACTGTTCTTGAATCAAGAAAAAAGGTTCTGTCAAAATCATTAAATAACGATCAAATGTGTCACGTCCTCTTCAGCCTGCTGTACCTTCTAACACTCCTTCTCCACCCTGTTTTTCTTCCTCTGCAACTTTCCTCCCCCTCCTCTCCCTCCATCTCTCTCTCTCTCCTCTGAAGCCACCTTGGGGTTACAAAGCTACCTTTTTGCTGGTTTAAATTTAGACTCACCTTCTTTTGGGCCAGGGCTGCTGCTGGAGGTTGTCCTGAGGAGTAGGAGAGGTAAGGGAGGGGGTGGAGGAGATAGAGAGAGAGAGAGACTTTCTAAACTCGTCCCTGTAAACTGGCAGGTTTTGTGAAAACCAATTTGGAAAGGCTCAGTTTGGAAGCATGAGGGAGCCGGTTGTGATGTTGCGCTGTGTGCTTCCCGTAAACGCGCTGAGTAGCTTTATTCAAAGAGCTGCGGTAAAAAGGCCAAATAAAGATCAAATCAACATGGAGGAAGCTCGCGGGGAGGGTAGAGTTTCTGTGCAGCGGTGGGGGCAACCTGGGACATGGAAAACGCAATAAAATATAAACATAATCAGAAAAGTTCCCAGTGTTAATGAAGACATTAATAAATGCAGTGAAATATTGAGCCATCATCAGAAACACAAGTCACTTTGTAAAAAGAATCCCAGATGAATGTAATGTGGTTACAGAATAAATAAACCCAACCAGGATAAATAACAGCATGAATCATTCATTAAAATGTGTGTGATGCTGAGGTCTAACAGGGAAGATGGTCACACTTCAGCCATCTTATCTAAAGCGCTGACACAGTGAGCACAATGGAAAAGGGTTTTTCTAATCCCTCATTGTGGAAAACAGGACTAAAAGTCTACAGCCATGCTAGCAGCTCTGTGGGGTTGTAATATGCTCAGCGGTGCTTTGAGCTAAACGTGTACAAGCTAAAAACTCCCTGCCGGCACTTCGACTGCACATCAAATGGGTCTGTCCATTGATGTATTAAGAGAACTGGATACAGCGTTGGAGGCGGGGCTCCGTTCATTCCTATGAGAGTTGCTCAGTGGTGCATGAAGACAATTGGCTTGACTTCCGACTGGAAAAGTACCCGGATCTTCCGGCGATCTTCCTCATCCATTGGGCCCACACAGCAGTAGCGTCCGCTGGGTCACATGGCTCAATCGCGATGTCACAGCCGTCGTGAAGTCACAGCCATCACGCTGTCGTCACAGCTTGCTAACTCCGCGTCCCAGCCTTCACTCCAGCCTCAGTCTGGGTCTCATTCACATGAACGGAGGAAAGGAAATAACTCTGGATTGAGCTATTAGTGCGTTTTACAACTTTCAGGAATGATTTAAATAAGGGCTATTCAAGTGTTTGAACTGGGAAGTTGATTCACCTAAAAAAAAGTCATTTTGGGCCCAATGGCATCATGTGACGGACACGGAAGTTGTAGTATCGTCGTTTGGCCACTAGGAAAATTGGGATTAATGACTGGCGCTCTTCCTCGGGGCTTGGTCTGTCCGTGGTCAACGCTTTTTTTCATACAATGGTTCGTAAGATATCTTATGAAAAGTTATCCCTCATTGTTCGTGCGTTTTCCTACGAATGTCCAGCGTCAATTTCCACTCCAGTCTTTCCAAAATAAACTTCTGTCTTCACAGGAAACAACTGGTTTAGGCAACAAAACTACTTAGTTCGGTTTAGGAAAACATTGTGGTTAAGTTACGCCACACCGAACACGGTTACGCCAAACCAGCAGTGGTTTAACTTAAGTCCGGATGTTCCATGACAAAAACGACGTAGTTTGCTTCAGGAAAATATTGTGGTTTGGGTTAAAATAACACCCGAAGTGGCGTTACTTAAGTACGGAAGTTATGAGATAAATAAATCAACGTTGACTTTTGCTTTCACGCGAAACACGAAAACCCGGTCTCCTGGGCGAAAGTCTGGTGTTTTTGGAGCCACCCATCCACCCCGACCTCCTCCCAACGAAGCATTTGTCACTGTTTATACTATATATATGATTTGACTTTGTGGGATATATACAAATTACAGTGCATTTACTTTTCGTACGTATAGCTACGAACTGTGTCTGAGAACAGCCTGCCGTTGCGGATGGGTCGCTGCCGGAGGCCCCGCTGGAGTCTGAGCTGAAGGAGTTTCCTGCATGATTTCACGCGAAATCCAACCCAGTGGCACCGATGACGAGCATTAAGAATATAGAAATAGACAATGTTCACACTGACGGTCTCATTTACTTATGTAGGTTTTTTAAAGGCATCAGTATTAAATTGAAAATGTTTCATAATCAGTTAAATGTTCTTCACAGTAACTTTAAATGACAATCTTCAAGATTATTACTTTAAAGGTGGAGTCAGCGATTCTGGAGAAAGATTACCCTCCTCTAGAGAAACCGTCCCTCACACTCCCACTGCCACTGATTAGAATCACTCTCTGTGCGGGCTTTGTTTCAGGTGGAGCTCAGCCATGAAAAAGTTTTCCCGAGCCACAGACACACACACTGACATGGATCAGCAGAGGGGTGGGACCAGCCCTGCAGAGCAGTCTTGCATCCTGGTGTCACGTCAGCCGTTTTAATTCCTTCCAGGAACCTGTGAGGATTTTCACCGTGCTAACAATGTGTACTCATGCATGACTCACACACACACACACACACACACACACACACACACACACACACATTCGCAGCACATCACTCTTTCTCCCCATTCCCTTCTCTTTTCTCTTACACAGACCTCTGTGTGTGGTTGTGTGCTTGCTTTTGTGTGGAATTGCGCGCTTGCACAAGTGTGTATGTGCCCGAGCGAGTGTCCGTGCACACGGATGCAAGACTTCATCTTACACCCACATCTCTTTAACGCGGTCTGTTGCTTTTTAGTCTCCTCACACACTTAATCCAAACTGAGCTGCAGTGACTCCGCTCTCTGTCCAAGCTCCATCATCTCAGGCAATCAAGTGCAGTCAATGTTTCTTTCATAAAAGGCTGCATTGCGCCTCATCGTAATTTCTCCTCAACCTCAGTTTAGCCAGAAGCCCCGGTATCTATAGGCTCATTCAGGACAGGGCACGCAGTCGCTGAGCATATCGCTGTCGCCACACTAAGACCAGGCATCTGCAGAGAATGTGAGCTTTTCAGGGATGAAGAAAGAATGCTGTTCCACTCATGGATGTAGATGTATGTTTTTATATCACACATACCAATACCTACTTACTAATTCTATGCAATATATACTAATCTTTATACTGTTTTTACAGTTAGTCAAAAAGAAATCAACATGAGTTTCATATTAACAGGAAATGATACAATATATTAATGCACCGATGCTTGTTAATAAAACCAAAACCTTTAGAGAGGTACTTCCAATTCAACAAAGAGAAAGCAAAATGTATAGTTATAGTTTTGTTTCTGAGGCTTTACCAACATGCTCCTTTATTTCCTTTGTGCATTTCATTGTGGGAGAATCGTGTCCATCAACAGTTCACACACGGTTTGTTTTAGTATGCATGCTGACTGCTTTGAATATACTGACTTTTGTCACTTTTCCGGTACGAACACACTCAAATGCATTAACATGGATTTGGGACATAATCTGAGAGTTTTTAGAAGATGGTTGGCATGAAAACATCCACCGTATGACTCAAGTGATGAAAGACAGAAGAGCAATTAACCAAAGTTAAATGTATAAAGAATCCTATGAACAACACGAGATCCTGAACATCCACACACGATGGCGGTTCACGATCTGTGACCCCTGTGTGGTTTAGATTTAGCCAACAAATTCCCTTTGGTTAAGGTTAGGGAAAGCTTGTGGATTTGGGTAGATATTGAGAAAGTAAACACGTGGTGTCTCGTGTCACTGTTGACTTTTGCTACATTTAACCAAGACAACAATCTTTCCCAAGTTTACTTTGAGTTAAAACATGAATCATGGTTTCGTTGCTACAAGCCAACATTGTAGTGAAAACAAATGAAATACGCTGTCAGATACGTTCACTTTAAACATGTTACGCTTTATAGGTTTAATTAAAAATGTCCTAATTACGTTAATAGAATAAAAATGTAATCTAGGCTGCATTAAGTTTCTTTCAAAAAGTCTTTGCAGTAGCAAATTAAGTATAGAAATATCATTTTTCAACCCGGTAGGAAGGAAGGATTATAAATAGCACGACATTACAAGAAAATTCTACGTGTCATGAAGACGCATTTAAGGCTTTTCAAGTGTCATACGTACACCACGCAACAAAACTATGGTAACGTCTGCAGTTGTGTTTAGGCAAAAAAGCCATTCACTTAGGTTTAGGAAAAACATCATGGTTGGGCTTAGAATAAGTACGTAAACTAAGTAAAATACACACGGAAACAACGTAACAGGAGCACGGAAAGCACGTCACTAAGAAACACGTCACTAACGTAACTTAGAAAACAAAACGCCGGTCTTGAACACCGGTCTCCTGGTTAGAAGTTGTGTGTTTGTTGGACCCATCCACCTCCCTTCCCGTCCACCATAACAGACTTTCTCACTTTTTATTACACGGCTTTGTTGAATACTCCATTCTGATTGGTCAATCACGGCGTTCTACGGTCTGTTATTTCTTTACAACAGATCGCTGCTATGGGCGCAGTTCTGATGTTGGACTCTGGAGGACAGTTTTTGTGTCAAATTTTTTATTTCCTAAGTAAGTAGCGTTGTAATAAGCGGGATAATGTACAGCTAGCAGGTCATTGTTGTGAAATAAACCCCTTCAGGGCGACGCCGCACAGCGGAGGGGTGGACCCCATCGGGGTTTATTTCCCAACAGTGACCGGCTTGCTGTACATTATCCCTTACTTATTCTACACCACTAGCTCTGAGAGTGGCTTATTTACGAGGATGCATGTACATTGCGGCGTTCTTATTGCACGCTAAATGTCTTGCGCATTATCGGGTCATTCATATTCATATCCTTTTCGTTTGAACGGGCTGCATTTTTAGTGTTTAACAAATATATTCCTATTTGATTAAATTATGAATGTGACTTGAATCTCATATCTGGAAGCATCAAACATCGATCCAGCTTCACATTTACAGCGTCTTAAATTAAAGATAAGCTGAAGTGACAGAAAGTGAATGTTGAAAGGTTGAATGAAGGCGGTTGTCTAACACAGTCGTGCCGAGCAGAGAACGAGATGCTGGTTGAGAGCAAACAGAGCCGCGCTGGGATAGAACTGGTCCGACAGGTTTTTTGTAGACTCTCGTGATGGTTAAGGGAAGGTTAAGGGAAAATTAGGAGCCCTTCCCATTGATCAAAAAATTTTCCATCCAAGTGTTTTTTTTTTTTTTTTCTTCCTCTGGTATCAAATTATGGAGGCGGAGGCAGGTGATATATTCATAGAAATCAACACTCAAGAGGATGAAAAGCTTTCAAATGATCGGAAATATTAAGTTTGATTACAGTGAAAAAAAATGTTTTTAACAGATGGTGAATACATTCGCTTATACAATAACACATAGTTGTTGTTTGGGGGGTTTTGTTTTCGCTAAAGCTTAACAGGGAATATGTGCTATGATGTAGCACTCACATACGTTTCATACTCAGCTGACACCTGAAAGAAAAATATGTGTAGAAATGATTTTAGACATTCATTCATTGGCCTGTGTTGGAGGCACTGAGAGAGTGAACTATATAATCATCATCCTCTGCCCTTCACATGAAAAGACAACACAAAAAAAGATGAAGAGCGTTTTTGTAAATGACCTTTTGAAATGAACCATTTATCACCTGACAAGCACCTGCCTTCCTTCTCCTCCATCTGGGCTTTGTTTGAAGTTGAATGAGGCGAACAGAAACCAAATAAAACGCCTCAGGGCTTGTTTGCTTGTAAAGACATTTAATTAAAACTTGTCGTCCATTTAAAAGAATTACATGACTTATGAGGAGGTGGAGAGACACGTTAAATGAACACGCAGGCAGCAGGATGTTAAAACGACGGGAGGAGATTTTTAAATGGTGACATGGCAGTTGGATATGATATCATATATATATATTAATACAGTATATACACATGCACATGCACTGGATGTTTTAGAAAGTAATAGGTATAAAATAATGTATCATGTTTGATGACCCTGTTTTTGAACACCTGTTAACATAGTTATACCTGCTAAGTAATGTTGGGGTCTATCTAAACAGCCCATTCTCATTCCCAGGGCGTCAAATACCGAGGCTTTGTCGCAACCATCGGCGTCCGGCACCGCCGCTCATGGCACCGCCGCTCATGGCACCGCCGCTCATGGCACCCCTTAGCGCCGGTATGAAACGCACTGGGCGTCCCATTAATGTAAACCCATCCACATCCCATCCAAAGAGCGAAAAGTGACACACCAGGTGGGAGGGGCAGTGGACGGGTCCAACAAACACAAGGCTTTCATCCAGGAGGCCGCTGTTCGTGTCCTGTGTGTTACGTAACAATCAGCTGTGTGTTCGTGTCCCGTGTTCACAACATTCAGTGTAATTTTCTCTGTACAAACGTAGCAGTTTTAAGCCCTATCATGTAGTTCTTTCCTAAACCTAAACTAAGGTTTTGTTGCCTAAACCTAAAGTGATGCCAAAGGTAACTATAGTGGATTTGCCGAAAACAAAGCGCCAAGGGGCGTGACGTGAAGGGGCGTGACATAGCTGCGTGCGGTATGTGATGAGTGATGAAGGATGCGAACGTGTTGATCCAAATGGGTCAACGTGCATCATCTCCTTCATGTCCCTCCTCTCACCAGGGTTGGACGCAGGTCGGAGGCTTTGGTGAACTCGCGTTGCTACCGGAGAGCCGAATAAAAATCACACCCAAATGGAGAGGTAGTGTGCATAGAGGTAGAAACAGAGACAGAGAGGTGAAACTGAAATTCAACTTTATTAAATTAGAGTTAAAGCAGTTTCATATGAATGGGTCACACTGGTCGAGTAGAAACGCATGTCTGAAAGAGGTATAACACATGTCCACAGTTTAGCATATTTCCTGTGCTTCATGCTACTCAGATCAGAGCTATACAGTGCAGCTTTATTCTGTCACCAAAGGGCCAAATATGAGACAACTCTGGCTCTTATAGTAGACGCCAGATTGTTTTTGTCAGAAGTTTTTTGGGGTGTGAACTGATTTGGACTCTCCTACTCCGCCTCACCTGAAATAAAAAAGTTCCTCTACTAACGTCAAAAGAAATTATTACATTTTTATGAAATATAATATTAGGCTATTAAGCAACCGTTTAGACGGTCATCTAGTAATACATTGAAAATGACATGCAGTCACAAAATGTATACCATCATATCGCCACATTATAATCAAATGGCACAAAGATGATTAAACCTAGCAGTGTTTAATTTGTTTTCCTGCAGAGTATATCCTGTTCTCGGGTCATCAGTGGTACTTTGACAGCTTTATTACTCCCACATTGCTCATGGGGCTGGCAGATGGCTGCAATTAATATCACAATATTAGTAGGAATATTTTTCTCATTATGTGGTCAATGTATGCAAAATCACATAAAAGGATCTAATAGATGTTCAACTGTTGTCGTTCACACACAAAACATCATAAAACTTAAAAACTTATTTACTTTTGTAAATCTGCCTTTGACTTGCCAGCAGCACTGTAGAAACGCTATGATTTATAGAAGCAATGTAGTTACTTCGCACGTCCTACTTAACTTTTTCTCTTGCTCACAGGCAACTGTAGGTTTATTAGGATATCTTGAATCAGTGTGTAACGTGTTTATCTGTTAATGAAGCAATCTAAATCTATATAACTGCTAATAGTAACAGCAGCCGTGAGTCTTTTCCACTGTGCATTTTAGGTAATATTTAAATAATTCAATGCGGCTCTGCAGACCTCTGAGCCAATCAAAAGGTTAAAGTTAAAGGAAGAATTGACTCGTCTCATTTCTGTCAATCAAAACGGAGACGTGGGAGATGAAAACGTTTAGATTTTCTGAGCTGCATGTTTGTCATTTTACCGTTCAGCAGCTCTGAGAACGGAGATTTTACACGTGGCTGCTGAAATTCTGCTTCACACACACACACACACACATGCACACAACCTCTCTCACATACATACCATATATAGATAATACACATATATACACACACATGCACACAGGCTCATTCTGTTGCAGGCGGCGGCGGCGGCGGAGAGGGACGGAATTAGTGATACGGCGGGTGATTTTTCTCTGCTAAAGGTGCAGTCCGCCAAACCAAATAAATAACACCACCATTCATTCCCTTTTCCCTCCACGACCAGTTTCCCTTCTACTGGTTTACACTGAGAAAACACAAACAAGTGAAGATGTAGACTCATGCAAACAGCAATAGGCTGACAACACAGAGGCACGAGAACAAATGCACGCCAGAAACATACTGTAGATGTACATGTGTAGACACACACAGGCTGCACATGCACTACACATACAAACACACGCACACAAATACACACACACACACAGTGAAAACACACTCTCCTTCCCCACTTTTGGACATAAATAGCAGAATAAATAGAAAGGCGAGAGTCCGTTTTAAAAGGACCTGGTTGAAGTGAAAAAAGGTCAGACCAGTTCTCAGACGCTTGAGAAGAAACACACACCTCAACTGACCCAAAGTAGACGCCATATATTCTACTGTCTTAACACTGTTGCTAACGTTTTCAATTAACAGCAAGCAGGTTCACTTTTTTTTTTAAACAGTTTGTTTTTTCTCTTTTAAAACATGGTTATAAGACAAGACATAATTTACACAACCTTACATCAAAAGTATATATAACAGAGGCAAAGACAAGACCAGACAGAAAATTTAAATACAAATATAAATTAATAAAAATGTGGACAGAAGCAGCCTTATCCTATAAAGTGTACATAGTCACAACAGTTTAAGAGGTACTTATTTATTTATTTATTTATTTATTTATTTATTTATTTATTTATTTATTTATTTATTTATTTATTTTTTATTTATTTATTTTTTTTATTATTTTTTTAATTTTTTAATTTTTTATTTATTTCCATCACGTTATAAAAACAGACATCTGTGCCATATCTGGCGAAGAGCGAACCAGAGATGACAGTGAGCAGGTTCAATAGATTTACGTTTCAGGATTGCCAACATAATAAACAACAAATTGATTGCAAGACTAAATGATAAGTTTCTCAAAATAATATTATCACCTACTTGGACCTCCACATTTAATTTATTTGTCTTTATAACATTTACACACTGCATCATTAAGTCTTATATTGTGTGTGTTCATGCCATTGCTTCATTGAATCGAGCCAATTTGCAGAATCAGGCCCGATCGCATTTTGTGATGAATCCGAATCAGTTATATAAAACCTGATCAATTTTATCTGCTGTCAAAATACTCTATTTAAAGGACTCCCAATGCACAGCGTTGTAACGTAGCAACCTCCTCACCTTATACATAAACACTCAAAGCTGTGAGGCTAATTTTATTCACTGTAACTGAGTAAAGGCTTCTCCTATATTGTGGAGTAAAAGTAGAAGCTTTCCAAAAATGTGCACAGAAAGTACAAACTGAATGAAAAATAAAAATAACAGGCAATACATTTTGCCACCAAAGAGACTCACAGTCTGATTAATCCTTCTGTGTTTTTGGTTATATTTAAAATGACATAAAAATGAAAGCTATTGTCAACAAGTAGAAAAGTAAATTAGAGGTAATGATGTGTGGGATTCAGACTGGCAGAGTGGAAAGGAAAGATCATTTCTTCTTCACCACTGGGGAGACAGAGGAGTCATGTTTTTCCTTGTTCTCTCTTTCTAAATAAATACTAAACAGAAAAACAGGAATTAGAGTAAACATGAAGTACGTGAATGCAAATCTTCTTCTATTTATGACGTGAGTTGTTTTAACGTCTGTCTTTTCCCCCCCGAGGCTGCTGGTTATAAGGAAGGGTCTCCTGAAATATTTGAACGATATTTATGATAAAATCCTGTTACTGTAATACCTCAAATCAGACTCATACAAAAGCAGTGTTATCTATGTTTTTTGTTTGTTTTAAGGGTTAAAAAATTACCATAGGGGAAAGACTGAGTCACGTAATCATGAACCAGGAAGTATAAAGAGTGACAAACACCTCATAGGGTGGATGTGCGTCTGAAAAAAAAAACCAGGAGGCCGTTGTTCGTTCCACATCAGAAACCATGGATGTATAAAGAGAACTGGATACAGCGTTGTAGGCGGGCTCCCGTTCATTCCTATGAGAGTTGCTCAGCGGCGCATGAAGCCAAAATGGCTCGACTGCTGAGTGATAAAGTACCCGGATCATCCGCCAATCTTCCGCATTCATTGGGTCCATAGAGCAGGCGCAGTAGCGTTTCATTTAACTCCGCCTCCCAGCCCGCGGTCCAGCCTCAGTCTGGGTCTCATTCACATGAATGGAGGAAGGGAAATAACTCTGGATTCAGCTATTCGTACATTTTACAACTGTTAGGACCTAATGATTTAAATAAGGCCTATTAGAGTGTTCGTACCGGGAAGTTGATTCACCTCAACAAACATTATCCGCTGAGTTACAGACGTCTCTTTCCCAATGTAAGTCTATAGGGAAAAGTCTTTTTGCGCCCAATGGCATCATGTGACGGACAAGGAAGTTGTAGTACCGTCGTTTGGCCGCTACAAAAAAATATGCATCTATACGCACTTCCTGGGGGCTTGTGTGAAACCATGAAGTCAACGTTGAGTTTTTTGTCACGTAACTTCCGTACTTAAGTTATATCACTTCCAGTTTTATTTTAACCTAAACCACGATCTTTTCCTAAACCTCATAAGTAGTTTTATTTTTAAATATTAATATTATATATATTTAAATACGTGAAAATTTACACTTGCATCACGTGTTGCTGGACCTTCGTAGGAAAATGCACGTACAACGAGGAATAACTTTTCGTAAGAACTCATATGAATGTTTGAGGACACGCTGCACAAATTGAGTCAGTGCTCGATGCTCATTAGGACACACTGGACTTCATGAGTCTTCAGATGAAATTGGCTCACAGCTTGTTTCGGGTTTAGTTTAACAAACTGTTGACATGCTAACTGACCCAGTGTGGTGACTGACATTTAAATCCATTAATGATATTTCTGTTATGCTGAGACGAGAGCTGGCAGTCTGGAGGTAATGAGTGGGACATTTTGGAAGTCCGCTCACTGTTGCTCTGCCAGTGAGGTTTGCGTGGAGACAGAGGGAAATGAACTGTATCAATGGAGAATGTGTCCTGCTCCAGGTACAGGTGAGGTTCCAGTCAAAGCTAAACAGAACAGGTCCAGTTCATTTCCACAGTAAAAACAGAGAGCCAGAGGGTACAGTTAGTGCAGCTACATCCTCAGTCTGTTTCCTTCAAAACATCCGCTCCATGAATTAGACATCTTATTTACCGAGTGGCCCCCTCCTCCGTCCGTATACCTCCATCCCATTCCCCTCCTCCTCTGGCCGAGCACCATCATCCCACCCGCCTCACCGCCTCACCGCCTCACCCCCTCTCCTCCGTGTCTCCTCCCATGTCTCCTCTCAAACGCCCAGAAAAAGGAAGGTTCTTTAAAGGTCTTTGGTTACCACGGTGGTTCGCTATAAAACCGCGATGACTCAAAGAGCCCTCTGACTTCTTAACAGGGAAAAAAACTACAGATCAGAATAAATAAGCAACTGTGGCTCTTACAGTTATTTTTGGTCCACTCACTCAGAACATTTCGCTTGTTCTTAAAGGACTTACATGGATCACTTTAACATAGATAAACACTTAATATATTCATCACCTGACTACTATTATTATATTTAGTGTGAGCTAAAAACATTACTTTCAACGTAATGTTTATGTGATTTACATAAAGATAATGAACGCCATTATAACATTAATTTCTGTGCTAAAATGCCTCAATAATGCTATTGGTATTAAAGGTAACCACTAGTAGCGCTGTAGAGCAACGCATCCTCAGACAACGGTTCGTATGATTTCTTACGAAAAGTTATTCCTCATTTGTTGCGTGTTTTCCTACGAATTTCCGAGGAAAAGATTGACTTAGTTAGGTTTAGGAAAAGAGCGTTGTTTGTGTTAAAATAACACCGGAAGTGTCGTAACTTACGTACGGAAGTTACGTTACAAATTATCGATTATCGATTATAGATAAATCGTTGACTTCTGGTTTCACACGGGGTACGAACACAGGTCTCTTGGGTGAAAGTGAAAGTTTGTTTGTTGCTCTTTGTACTTCCAGATTACATACAAATTGATTTAGTGGTATATATACAAATTACAGAGCATTACTTTTCGTACGAACAGTGTATGAGACCCGTTTAGTTTGTTCCATACGAGGGTGACGCAGTACACATTCCTGCCAATAGTTTAACATTATTCCACTGATCATCAGGCGGCTGTGATTTGCCACAAAACACAACAATGCACCAACAGAAGGCAGGTATGAAGGAGATTTCTAACATGGATGTAGACAATGCAAGTTTTAAAAACAGCTTTGCAAATGTTTTATGAAGAAGGAAATAAATTCAACATGTGTGTTAGACCTCAAGAATACACACATTGCGTTTGATGAGTAACACTGAATGTGAAGATAACCTCTGTGTACAAGAAAACTACTAATAACTTAATGTAAATTCATTGATTGAATTGCATCAAAAACTGTGTTTGATGTCAATTCTTTATAGATTATAACTTTAAATTGAAGTGCATTGATTACTGAAGCATTGACAAAGTGGTGATACAGAATCAGAAATGATGATAAAATATTTTGTCATTAATTAAAACAGATATCAATTAGCAGCTTAAAAGTTTGACAGAACTGCTGTGAACAAAAAAGACAACCTGAAAGCCTGAAAAGTTTGCAGGAAACCTTTACTTTATGGCACAAAAAGAGAGAATAAATTCTTATTAATGTTCAAAAAGCATTAAAACAAACAACATGTGTTTTCTAGAACACTGTCACATTAACTATTCCTGATTTCATGTCCTGCAGACGGGCCGACTGTGGCCCTCGGGGGGTTTCTGATTAGCTGAAATATCGTCTTGATTATTTCTCTCATTTGACAGTAACAAGTCGTTGACATTAAATCGCGGCCTATAAATATAATTTCCTCTCCGTAAATCCTCCTCACCTCTCACACATACCGGCGCACAAGCTGCAATTAAAGTGCATTTAATTTTAGTCTCATCTGGCATGTTATAGCCGTACAAAGGTACCAGTGTTAGCTGGAGGCCAGAGAGAGAGAGAGAGAGGGAACACACGGAGGTATTTATAGTGAAGAAAGTAGAGAGCAAAGATGGAGGGAGAAGTCTGCATCTGAGAGGGAAATAAAAGTGACAAAGAGGTGAAGCTGAGGGGGAATATTTGTTGTTGGAAAAGATGATGGGAGATTAGAGTTGTGAGAGAAAGTTAAAAAATAATATTCGTATGTCTTAGAGAGTCAAGAAGATGCAATTTATTATTTAATATCTTGAAACCGGGTATACGTATCTACTACTTCTGATGCTTAACTTCTTTTTTAGTTCTCTCAAGCAGGAAAAAATCCGGTGTGTTAGTGGTGGAAGCAGAAAGCATCTTGTGTCTCGTCGTTAAACCTCTGAAACGAAAATGATTTGCATATTCATAGATTTTGGATTGTTTTGATGAGGAAGAAGGAGTGGAGATAATTATATATCAAGCAGAGTATTTTATGTGTCTTAAAAACAACCCAGTCTCACGTGAAGGCTTTTGAATAGCACGACATTATATTATATTTTTGCTTTTCATTTGTAAGCTACGCAACAAAACTACGGTAATGTTCATAGTCTTTAGTCTTAGGTTTTGGAAATATGTCATGGTTGGCCTTTAAATAAGCACATACGTACGGAAGTTTCCAAAACATATGTACGGAAAACACATCACAAACGTCACTAAGTAACGTAACTCACAAAACAAAACACCGGTCTCGAACACCGGTCTCTTGGATAAAGGTTGTGTGTTTGTTGGACCGATGCAGCTCCCCTTACGACCACCATAAGCAGCATTTCTCGCTTTTTATTCTACATCACCAGCTCTGAACATAGCATATTAATGAGAATGCATTGACATTGGACTCTGACTACATGGCGTACAAATAAAAGCAAGAAAGGCGATCTTAGCGCACGTTCAATGCTTTGCACATTAACGTGTCATCATGCAAACGGGCTGCTTAAAACAAGTCTGAAGGGGATCTTTGAAACAGAATTAATTGATTTTTTGGCCACTTGGAGGCGGTGGAAACAAGTTTTGAACACAACATTTTAAATTGATTTGGCAAACTAGTTATCAACCAGTTGCTTATTTAAACATCCAGCAGCAACATTATCATTTGGAGTCATGTTTCTGGCAACCTGATTGAATGTGAGTCCAATATTCTCTCTCTTTTAGCTCTGTTTTTGGTCTCCACCACCCCCCTGTAAGAAATATCGGTCTCTTTAGCTGCTAAATGCTCCACTGTGTTCACCAGCTAGTCTCTGACTGTGTGTGTCTGTGTGTTTGCCGCTGAGCAGGTAGTGTACGGTGGGTTTTTAGAGACCACAAGAGAGAAAAGAACGCCACCAACAATATAACTCAAACCTCATTAACAGACGCTGCGGTGCCGTCCTTGTTGTTTGACTAACAGGTGATCTCAGAGCTCAGGTGACACCTGTAGAGTGCAAAAACACCACAGCAATGAGTAGACGTCAGCAAAGATAGAATTTTTTTATTTTTTTGCAAACCTTTCATAACAATAATCTACATATCTACAATAATCGACAATAAACTACATTGCCATATTGGGCTAAAAATTAAATGACAACTTCTAAGCAAAAAATGTCCCATCATATCAGAAAATAATGGCTTGAATATTATTCCTTTGAGTTTTGACTTTAAACTGTCCTGCTACAGTACAGCAGAAATACATTTGGGTAAATAGTTTGAATATCAATCAGTCAGGAAGGGAAACTTTTGTCAGTTACGATCAGACTTTCCGCGTATATAAAAATCTTTCCTGGTCTATAGTTTAATTCTCTCCATATGCAGCCTGCACCTTCCCTACCTTCCCTCCACCCTCCCTCTTTCTGTTCATTGTTCCAGCTTCAGGTGCTGTGCCGGCTGGTTAATGGTTAACGTCGGGCTCGGCCCTGGCGGACAGCGAGGGGAGGAGGCGGCAGCCATGAAGAAACGGTGACATTTCAGTGCCATTATTCATCCGTGCTTTGTTCCCGCAGCGCTGAGGAGTGTTTGCACTGGGATGGAGTGCAGGGCGGAGGGATGCTGAGATGGAGGGATGAATGGGGCAGGGTGTGGAGACAGAAGAGGAGGGAGGGGGGGCTGATTGGGGGTTTGAGAGGTGAAGAAGTCATGGGGTTAAAGTGTGAGACACCTATGAGGAGAGGATAAGAGAGACAAAGGCCTCTGTGTTTCTGCCTCACTATCTCTGACTTTTAATCTTTGTGAGAGAGAATCTTTTCTCATCTTTTAGTTTTTTACATTTCTTTTTTTTTTCTCAAATTCATTCTTTGTCTATATCCATAACCCATAAACACAGACATATATATATATATATATATATAGGGCCCACACACACTCAAACACACACATGCTCTTGCCAGCTGTTTACATGGTGTGTTTGCACAATATGGTGGCTGGGAGGAGGAGGAGGAAAAGGAGGAGGAGGAGGAGGAGGAGGAGGAGGAGGAGGAGGACAGCTAAGGAGGGGCCGGGATGTTAACCTTCGTCAGGGATGTTCTCTCCTCTCTGTCCAAACTGCCACAGATAACCTCATCAGCTGCTCTACTTTAGTTTCAGGAGTGTTACAGTCACAAAACCACCTGATGAGCCAATGATTGTTGATATGTAAGGAATGGATGTGTGTTATACTTCTGTATTTGTCATGCTATATCAGTCATGTAATAAAGCATACTACCAGTTCAAATGGAGCACAGGAGCCTTGGATTCACAGAAAAGGCATTTTATATGAATATTAACTCCTGTTTTATGATATTTACTAAACATTGTGGACCATGTGGGCTCAACCAGGATGGATTACAGTAAAATAAACTACCAGCAAAACCTTCTTCAAACTTTAACCAAGGTCATTTACCATAAATAATAAACTAGTTACCATAAAGATGCACCCTAAATCCCCAAATGGCCCTTCAACTCATTGAAACTGAAGGGAGTGTAAAGGAAAAACTGTGTAAAAATGTAAAAATGTTCCGGGATATCACATGAACTCAGATTATGTTGGAAATACTTCTATTAAATTTACTTCTTCTATTTACTTGATTGGGTATTTGCTAGCGTCCTTTCACCAAGTAAAACCAACTCACTTAAAGGTACACTATGGAGGTATTGACCACTAGTAGCGCTATGGAGCAATATTTTTATGTGTGCATGTTGCAACATATTCTTCCTCCCAACTCGTCAAGTATGACGCTCTAGCATCAGTTTTGGGCGTTTCTGCTCATTACATACATACACTCTCTTTTCAAATAACTTACAACATAGCTTTACTTAGTTTTTAGGTTTACTTGCTCAACCAAACTACTTGGTTAGGTTTAGGCAACAAAAGCACTTGGTCAGGTGTTAAGTATGCAAATCATGTAACAAAAATATGGTAAAATAAGTCAACGCAGACTTGGTTTCACACGGGACACGAACAAAGGTCCCCAGATTGAAAGAACTTTGATGAGTTGGGAGTGAGAACGTGTTGGCATGTGCATATGAATAAAATAATGCGCTCCATCATGGCGTTACTGTTCTGCCAAACAAAGTGAACAATTTATCTTAAAACAAAAAGTGTACAAAGTGAATTAAATGTTTCAAATTTCAAAACATGAACATTTATCTTTTATATCCTGCATCTTGTATCTACCTGAGCGTTAATGAGGAACTGATACTCAAACACACACATGTACGGTACACTCATGTGAGTCAATTGCATGTATTGTGCATGTCGGTGTGTACGTGTGTACGTGTGTGTCTGTATCTGTATACAGTGGGGTATATTTTTACTTAGATCCCTCTCACACACACACACACACACACACACACACACAGGTTGTGCAGAACAATGGCTGGCTTTGACAGAGCCGGGCTGACAGGAGGAGATGGGCTGGATCTATTGTCTGCTGTGTTTACTCACAGACTCACCTGGCACTGAGCTAATAGCGGACGGGGGTCCCAGCCCACACACACACTTAGTCATATATACGGTGAGACACACAGAGTGGCAGACACAGTTTTATATTTGTATGCATAAAATTAATACAAACATACATGAGACTTGATGAGGAAGTGATGTATGTGGTATTTTTTTTACCCCTAAATCATGTCTGCGTGAGTGTGTCCGGTCACACCTGGGTGTCCTGGGAGGTTCTCGGTAAAGAGGAGGATTTATGGAGGAGAAAGAGGAGGAGACGGAGGAGGAGGAGGGGGTTCTTTCAGGTTTTTACCACTGAGCAAACACACACACACTACACACAGTTGATGGGTTTTGATGGGATCAGTTGGAAGCCTCAGAGTGACCCTGCCCGAACCCCACCCTTGTTTGATCGACAAGGGTGAGAGAAGAGGGGCATGTGTGTGAGTGTGTGCGCGGGTGAGGGGTTGTGGGTTATAGAGGAGAAAAATCACAATGATTCTGACTCATTTTGGACAGAAACACACCAGAAGAGACCAACATTTCACATATCCACAACCTCATACACACACATATATAAAGGCAATACCTTTTAATAGAAAAAGACGCCATTCGATATTTTTTTTGAGATAAGATAAGATAATCATTTATTAGTCTCACAGAAGAGACATTTGCAGTGTTACAGCAGCAAAGGCTGGTGCAACAACAAGAGGCATTAGTAAAAAACTTAATATAATTAAAGCTGCGAGCAGCGTTGAACGGGCCCTCGCCACTTTGCGCACGCTGGGAGTACCCGCTGCCGTGCATTTCCATGAAAGTTGGACACTGCACGCAACAGCTAGAGGCTATTTTCTGCGTGGAGTCAGTTTCCGAAAACGCAAAAGCTTAAAAATTTTGCATCATGAAGGTGTTGAGATTCTGCTGCCCGACCTGTGACATCACCGTTCAAGCGATCAAAATTAGTCACATTAGTTTGAGTGCTATACAACCCAAATTTGACGCAAATCCGATAAACTCTCTAGGAGGACTATGTAAAAGTATGCATAAAATACATGAAAAACGCACAAAATTCGAAATTTCTGTCCTCTGGGTGGGCGGAGCTAATGAAACCCAATGAGAAATATGTCTGAAATAATGAGCGGGATGTGCCTACCAAATTTCATGAATATAGGATCAACTTTGTTGAAACTATGGCCTTCCACGCATTAGGGGGCGGTGCTATGGAGCTCGCTGGAGACGCCCGAGCCCAATCACTTCAGACCTTTGCAGGTTTCGCCAGTTCTGATGCGTAATCCAATTTTCATGACATTTCGTGCATCTTAAGCGCCACAGTAATAAAGCTAAATATAATTGTAGACAGACTGAATTGTTGAAATCACATTAATGCACATATGATATATTGATATTGCACAAAATATTGATATTGCACATGAATGAATGAATTGGTAACAAATCCTTAAAAAGACCAAAAGCAACAAGTCCGTCCGTTGGTTCCTACTGAAGACGGAAATCTTTTTAAACACCTCACAATTATATAGTTGCGTTTTTAAATCTGTGATTTCCCAAAACATCTGGGCACTGTAGTTTTTTAGCAAATATTACCCAAACAGGAGTAAGTAGTGTATTTGTTGGGTACTATTTTCAGCAGCGGATTAATACATACTGTATATCAGGCTTTGCTACACAGATAATACTTGTTATAAAGATCAATTCATTGCTGGTTCAGGAGATAAACACACATGAAATGGTGATATTAAGCTACTGTTATGTACGACTATAAATTAAGAAACAAATAATGATTAAACTGATGAACTTTGAGTATATTAGCTTCGTCATGGAGGTTTTGTTTCCAGTCCAGTTTGCCCGTTTGTTTGTACGTTATCTTAAAAACTCACAATTGGGTCATAGGTTGAGGAAAAAGTGAATGAGTGAATTTGTTTTTGCTGCGGATCTGAATCCATTGAATGTGACTGGGCTGTCTATACGCTCTCCTCTCTCACATGTGTCAGTATATGATCAGGGCAGCGGTGCCAGAGGCAACGTATCCTTTCATTTCAGAGGTTCAAGCCCATGTCAGAGTTTCCCTGGTTCACTCTCAGGTCTCAAGGCCTGAGCAGTCAGGAGCAGGCCCGACCTCGACTGATAAGCCACTTTTTTTGTTGTTTTTCGGCTTGGGGCTTGGCCGTCTGCCAGCTGATAACAACATGGGGCATACCTGCTGCATTAATGATTGGTCAGCCCTGCCTCCTGCCCTCGCCCATGCTTCTTTATTTTAGCATAATTCTTTATCGTTTAGGCATTGAGCAGAAACTAAATCTTATCAAGCGAAGGCATGAGACCTATGTATGCCATTAACAGCTCTGATTCTAGCTATCGCAGTAAAGAATGCTACAGGAACATTTAACCTTTGTTAAATAGTTTAAAACGTCTACCTACCTACCTACCTACATACAATATTCTCTGAATGAAGAGAAACTATGTTGTGGAGAATCTACTTCAGCTTTAAACATGCAGCTTACCTGGTCGAGTCAAGCGAATCCTCATAAACAGTTCAGTCGACAGTCGCTCTGACAGACGGTAATGGAGGGAGGGTCTTTATCTACAGTGGCATCTGTTCACAGCGTGATGCACACCACCGCACACCTAACTACCTACATGTGTAGTTGTGGCCTTTCATGTGACATAATGCATCCTGTGCCAGCCACAGTGGCTTAATAGTATCTGCTGATTGTGTTTCCGGTGGTGGCTGCATGTTTACAACTAAAATGTAATAAATGCAGTAGATACAGTGTGTATGATTTTTATGTTTTTTGATCATCTTACCACTGATGTATTCCAGTTTTTTGTCATGTCAGTGTTAGCTAGCGAGCCGTAACTGTCTTGTTGAAATCTGACTTGTGCACTCACAAATGTTAATATCAGCAGCAGCACAAATATTTGGAAGTTCATTGAAATGAGCATCGGTTGCTTTGTTAGATTAGTTGCTGGCTAGTTAGCTGACATGTTACCTGTAACTGTGCACGCATTACAGAATCATTTTATGTTTCTTCAGTGTCAAAGTAATCCAGTGAAAGCTGTGTGTATATCCATAAGTACATTGTAAACAGGAACTATAATTCAGCATACTTGTAATGGCGCCAATTTGCCAAAATGTAAACAAAAGAGATTACCACCACCAGATCCAGGAGGATCACTGAGTTCGCAGAAAAACAGTAGATAACTGGCTGTAATTATTAATGAAGATTGAAGACCATAACCAAAGTTTGAATCCTGTCACTCTTCATTTCACTTCTCAGCTCCCATAATATAAATATTCACTGAGATATCAACACTCCACTGAACCCTGAGTCAGATTCATCAGTCCTGTGCTGCTGTTGTGACAGTGTGGAGAAAACAAGAATTACAGCTCTCATCGTGGGTCAGTATCAATAACCAGGACAGAAAGCAGGTTACAGCAAAGAGGCTGTTTAAAGAACACAATGTTTCCACACATTTCTAATGGGATATGTCCTCATTCTGTATTTTTGTTTTGATTGTTGACTTTATCTTTGGGACCAACTGAGTGTAATATCAGCAGTACAGTGTAAGAGTGGCATCTGAAACTCAGCGCTGTGGGTCGGGCAGTGACCTAGGGGTTGTCTGGGCTGGATAAAAGGAAGTCCTGGTTAATGAGTAACGGTGGCGATGTGGCCTGGCGCTACAGGTGGGGTGGGTGGGGGTTGGCCACGATACTCACTGATAAGACGGAAAGGCACAGTGAGTTTTACAGACACAGAGACTGGAGCTTTGTTGTCTATTTATTAGTAATATTGTTTATTTTTAATAGTCGTGTCAGTGAGCTGAAGGAAGGAAACGAGCATGAAGAAGGAAAAAGAAAAAGCATCATAACAAGCCAGATGTTGGAGGCTGGACGACCTTTTTAATTCATCCATATTCAGTACACAACATGTAATAATTGATTAGCAAGTTACAATAGCTGAAGTCAGTGTAGTTCAAGCTAAACACACAATACACATGATTACACAATGTTAGACTACTCACAGTCACATACACTTGTTTTAATGATAAATGACATTTGTAGCAGACATGCAGTAGAAGTACTAGAGGTACACGCCTTGTAGTAGCTGGAGAGGAATGACTGTAGTAGTAGTAATTCTTAACAGCAATAGAGTTAATGAAGAAATAGTAGTATGGGCTGTCTTCAACCAAAGAAATCTTAGTCGATTAGTTGATCGACAGATCTGTAAAACTGAGTTTCTCCACAAAGAATCACACAAAAGCACGACTTTAAATCTGTTTATCAGAGATATGCTCAGAAGTTTCTTAGAAGAAGCATAACAAAACGACTAATCGACCAAAACGACTGATTAGTGGATTAATCGATTAAGAGGAGTCAGCCCTAAATATCAGTATGGGCAGTAGAAGATAGATGTGGTGTACGGAGGAGGTAGTAATCAAAGTGACATAAGTAGCAGAAGCAGTAAATTAATAGTAGCAGCAGTCGTTGAAATAGTAAACCTATAGTAGTAATAGTTTAGTTGAAGTGGTAACAGCAGTATTATTGATATTAATTTAGTAGTAGCATGAGTAACAGCAATAGTAGTAGTAGTTGTAGGCCTTCCATTAGCAGCAGTAGAAGCAATGAAATAAGTACTGTGCTGTTCTTAAGTACAATTCTGTGGTAATTGTACTTGATGGTTTCCAATTGTTGTGTGACTTTTTACATATGTATTCTTTCAGGATAACATTTTTACAGGTGAAAACATTATAAAATAACAAAGTAAATAGATATGACGCATTACTATAAACCCAATAACGTCGCTTCACAAGTTACATGTCAATGCTGCTCACAGCTTAAAGCATAAATACGTCATGAAAAAAGATATTTTTCATATTGAGTACTTTCATTTACTTCAGTTATTTTTTTTCCTGCTGATACTTCGGTACATTTATTGAGCATTTGACTTGAACTTTTACTTGTAATGCAGTATTTTGTAAAAGTAAAAGATCAGATACTTCGAATGGTGAGTAAAAAAGTAAAAGTAGTCAAAGTGGTATCACTAATAACAGCAGTGGTATAAGTCATATCTGTTTCAGAAGTAGGAGTATAATAACTATGAGTAAGAGCAGCACCGTAGTATTTATAAGAAGTAGCAGCAACATTAGCAGCAGTAGTGCAGCTGTGGTTATTGATTTCAAAGTGGGAAATTCCTTCCCCTTACCGTAAGTGATGCAACACACCGACCAATCAGAGCGCTGATCGTTGCAGCTGAAATCACCGTTATGATATCCAGGTTCACTTTGCAAAATGAGTTTCAACCCTCCAGATATTCAATAATAAATCTTCAGCTTAAACAATATGACAATTTTTTATTGATTATTTGGACTCCTCAAATCGAGTGAGCTGGAATGTATGTGAAGGCGATTCATATTGATCCCAGTGACTGTCGGGGAGAGAAGTTTAGAGAGCGCTGATAAGAACCCCCCGATACTGACCTAAAACAGGTTGCCATGACAACCAATTTCACCTTTAACCCTCAGCACTTTAGCTTCACTTCCTCATTCTACACAGCGAGAGCGACGTGAGATTTACATCAGTGTAAGAGTTAATTGTAATGAGCATTACAACCTTCATGTGTCTCTATTTGGTGATGCTGTATGACTCATTGGATCCGTCTCTCTGGTTGTCATGTCTGACGTGAGATAACTGGTTCAGGTAACTTCATTTCATTTCAAACCAAAGTGCAGGTTGTTATTTGAAACCCCTCAGTGGCCAAATCTTGTTTGTCCAAACCGCAAGAATCTTCACCTTCTTAAAGAGCTTGGCTCCCACAGTCTGTTTTTCTTGTGTCTTAGCTGAACAAAAGCACGCTTTAAACACAACAATGCAGAGGAAATCCTTCGCATTCACGGTCAGGGTGTAAAGTTTAGGGTCGAAAGCTTTAAACTAATGAGGATATAAAGATATAGCTCAGGATGCACCACCTCCCTCTTCTTCTCTCTCCCCCCTCTTCCCACACACAGACCTGGTTCGACCGGACTGGGTAATCAGTTACCTGCTCTATCTGACCTGCACTACCCACGTAGCCTGCACACACACACACACACACACACACACACACACAGCCCCCAAAGTCCACTTAAAAACTCAGGCCATGTCCACACTAATGTGGATAAAAGCTTTTTAGGTCTCAAAGTTATTGTCAGATTGTGTAATAAAAACAGACCAACTGTGGAGTGTGGGCCGTGCAAATCAAGACTCTGAAAAATGAATCTTGATAATCAGACGTGTCGACATTTGTGGCTAAAACGCAGAACATAATTATTAGTTTTTAATTAAACTTTAAATACTGACTTGCAGTCTACAATACATTTCCGCTGCAGATGTGTGCACATAGGGTGAGATCGTATTAAAGTGGCGATCTCAAAGATTTTCATTTGAAAAAATGTCTGTTAAGTCAACAATCTATCACCAAATGAGGCAACACAATTGAGCCTATATGTCCCACTGAAAGTATTTCAATATTCATGTATGTGCAGTATTATGAACTGTGTCTGTGGTGACGTTCCCAGAAAAAAATGCTGTAGTATACTCACAAAAAGTGGAACTATTGATGCCTTCAATTGGGGATTGTGTTTACCATGTTTACGAGATGAGTCATGTGGTATTCACGACCTCGTAAGTTGAAAGTTTCTGAAAGCTCCAAGTTCACGACCTGTGATGTGTTTGTTGACGTTGTCATAAATGGCAGAGGCCTGGAAGTTCATTTTTCGGTGCATAATAAGTTAATATATTGTAATTTTAGTCGTATATTGTTTTTCTTCTTGTTGTTAGCCTCTGTGGCTTCTAGACGCCGACAGTAACGTTAATATTGCCGTTGCTTAGCAGCGATGTTCTTCACGACTTAAACACTTGAACGCCAAGCATATTGTGTACACGACTTCCCATGTTGTAAACACAAGCTCACGAGTTTCATTTGAAGGCACCATATACACACAATTCTGAAAACTTTAAGCTCATGCACATAAAAATATTATTTTCCTATTCAATTTCTAGGTTCATGTATCAATAACAAGACTCCAGACTGCTAAACTCTGAGCACAATCCCATTGTTTTCACTCAAATAGAAATTATGAATCAACCAGAACTAAAATCTGAAGGATTGCCATTTTAAAACCGCTGTTTTTCTTGTCCACATTACAACACAAGATCAACATGTTCAACCGAAAACAGAGATTTAGAGACACACTCTCTCTCAGCAAAACTAAACAGTCACATTCTAGATAGTTTATCAACCCCAACATTACTAATTACCTGTAGCTATACCAGAACTGCGTTGACTTTACTGCCGCGCTCCACCTCCTAGCTGAGGAGCGGTCCAGACGAAGACCTGATGCCTGACGGCCACTACTGCGTCCGAACTGCCCAATCGACATGCTTACGACAATAGGAGATATTTTGCAACGAAAAATAGGACAAAAACTCGACACAGGAAGTGTTTCAAACAACACATCCTCATAATTTTAAGAGCGTAACTATGGCCCCCACAACTTCGTCTTTGACCCCCAGACCATGCAGTATCTGGACAGTATCTGTCAGCCTTCACCTGTGGCTGAACAACCTGTTCTCTTGCTCAGCCGTCTCACCATTGTCACCCACATACCTCCCCCACACTCCCCCGCCCCCGGACCTGGTCACCGAGTCCAGCTCAGTCCCACACGGGGTGAAGGGTGAACAGAACAAACTGGCTTACGGTCAAAATCAATTTCTTGTCATTTTATTTATTCTCTAATTTATCCACAGATGTTTTGTCAGCGTGTAGGTCCAGTCTAGAGTCTAGAGTCCGGGAGCATATAGCGTTCATACAAATCAGCTATATAAAAAAATAGTTATAAGGAGAGGAGGCTTTAATGAAAGAGTTGTTTTTAGTTTCTTTAATGTTGTTGTTTATTTTGAGTTTGAACCGTCAGAGGTGGATGTAAAATGATGTCTATAGAGAGAGAGTAATATTTGTTGACATGCCAACACATATTCATAACAACGTAGCAGAGGTATGTCTAGTTTTCACTCAGTTCATAAAAGGTTATCACCCGTCAGGAGTTGAGCAACTTGAAGGAATGTTTTGTTGTGTCGTGCTGCGCTGGGAGAGCTAGGTGTGGTCCAGGTGGTGTGTCTGTGTGTGTGTGTGTGTGTGTGTGTGTGTGTGCGTTCCTACATATGCCTGTTTGTGAGGACACATTTTCAATTTTTAGACCTTGAGAGTGAAAACATTTGTTCTGGTCCTAACTTTTTCTAAGAGCTGTTTAAGAGTTAGGACTTGATTTTAGGGTTTATGGTTAGAATTAGATTTAAGTTAAGGTTTGGTTTGTACTGTAGTTGTGATCAGTGAGGTTAGTGTTAGGGGCTAAGAGGACACAACCTGCCTCTCCACCCAGCCTGTTAACAAGTCAGTCAGTCAGTCAGTTGGGTGGTGACTGGTTTGCAGCAGTGTTTCCACTTCCTTCTCTACATCCTTTAACTGCACAGATCCTGGTGTGCGTGCGTGCATGCGTGAGTGCGTGCGTGTGTGTGTGCGAGCGTACGGGCGTGCTTGTGTGTGACAGAGAGAGAACATGCTAGAGAGCAGCAGATCAATAGCGACTAATGAAGCTCAGTGCTCAGCAGGACGGCGTGAGTCAGTTAGGTCCAACCTGTGACCGTCTTTTAGCTCCGTTAAGAGAGAAACTGTTGTTTATTCAACAGCATGGCTTCTAAAACCACAAAACTGTCCCCAGAGGATCTTTGGTCCTTTGCATTCTGGGACAAAGAGACTATTTTAATGAACCTGGATCAGAACATGTTCCTTCAAAAAAGAAAGTTGCAGAATCTCCTAAAGCAGGGGTCGGCAACCTGCGGCTCTTTAGCTCCTCTCCAGTGGCTCCCTGTGGATTTTTAAACATGGAAATGAATAAATGTTTTTTGTTTACATTTTAATTTTAATTTATCATTGTTGTAGGTCTATGGTACGACGGTACGACGGTACGACGGTACGACGGTACGACTGTACGATGGAGTATTAGGGCCACATCAAGAATAAAGTCATAATATTACAAGAATAAAGTCAAAGGTTTACGAGAAAAAGGTGGTAATATTATGAGAATAAAGTCATAAGTTTATGGAAAAAAAGTCGTAGCATTATGAGAATAAAGTCATAATATTATAAAGTAGTAATTTTACGTGTTATTTTCTTTTTTTTCGTAAAGTTATGGTTTTATACTCATAATATTATGAAATTTTTTTTCGTAAAGTTACGACTTTATTCTCGTAATATTATGACTTTTTTCTCGTAAAGTTAAGACTTTATTCTCATAATATTATTACTTTTTTTCTTGTAAAGTTATGACTTTATTTTTGTAATATTCCGACTTTTTTTCATAAAGTTATGACTTTATTCTGGAAATCTCAGATGTTTTTTCCCTCAATGTGTGGCCCTAATACTCCGCAGTACATTTGCACTTTGGCCCTCACTGCATTAGACTTATATACTAAATACTTAGACTATAAACTGTGTTACCTTCATCACAATGCTCAAATGTTTTGCAGCTCCAGACAGATTCTTTTTTTTTTTTTTGCATAAAATGGCTCTTTTGATAGTAGAGGCTGCTGACCCTGGTCTAGAGGAACACAGGAAAAATAGAGGGAATTCATTATTTGTTTTGCAGGCAAGTAAGAGAAATCAGGCCGATTAATCAATTACTTAAACAGCCTATAAAATATCAGAAAATGGTGAAAAATACCCACCGCACTTTCTGAAAGCCACGGTGGCATCTTTGCTTGAAAAATTACTGAAATGATTTATTGATTATTAAAATCGTTGTTGATTATTTATCTGTCGATTTCATCTAAACATTTCAGCCATAAATTTAAGATTATTTTAATTATTAATTAATCTGTTGATTATTATTTATTATTTTACTTTGGGAAAATGGCAGTCCAAGGACCCAGAGCCCAGGTGAACAGTCCCAACTGTCCAAAATCTAAATGTATTCAGTTTACAATTACATAAAACAGAGAAAGCGCAGCAGCTCTTTACGTTTAAGAAGCTGGAACCAGATTAAGTTTGACATGTTGCCTTCATAAATGACTTAAATGATGGATCGATTCTAGATATTGTTAATACAATTTGTATTTTTCAATTACAAATTGTTTCAGCGTTAGTAATGTGTAAACTTGGTCTTATTGTTTTACCAGAGGGTTGATAGAAGCTTAAGTTTATTTATGAAAATCACCAAAATTATAATTTGGAGATATTTAAAATATGTGATAAGTTGTCATATTTTTTCCCATTTTTTAAGTTGATTTTTAGTTTACAATAATATAAAATAAAGTATAACACAGGAAAGAGTGAATGCACTGCTGAAGAAATGTGACGTCATAATACTCCACACCTAGTTCCATGGAATTTGAGTCTCTCTGATGTTCCCGTTAAGGATTTGCGTTGTGTTGCTGTCTGATGACAGAGCTACTATAAAACTACTATGGTGACGTCAGTGTTTTTATGGCCCACGCAGCCATAAATAGCAGACTAAACCTTTGAGAGACTCTTCACTGAATAAAATACATAAACAAAAAAAAACAGGTGGGTTGTTATTTGCATGATCTCACACATCTCTACACAGGTGGGTTGTTATTTGCATGATCTCACACATCTCTACACTCAGGTGAAAAACAAGAATAGAAACATTTATTTTGATTTAGTTTTATTTAGTATTACACTGAAGCCATTTCAGGATTCTGACCCACTAAGATAAGACTGATAAGAATCATATATAGTGGATTAAACTGGATTCCCCTTAGTGAAGCACATCATTGCACAGCAGTGAAGAGGGGACTTCTAACAGAAATGGAAATACAATTCAAGCACTTGAAGGTAACTGCGAGAATGTCGTTGAAGAATCAGTTACCCAAAATGCAAAGGGGAAAGTCATTTGGGTAAAACGGAGTCTTTAAGCAGAACTACAGTGAGTTAAAAAAACAAACAGGAAGCGTTGTTAGCAGTGAAGAGCAGAGGCCCAGTTGAGTTCAGGTAGCTGCTGCTGGGTGACTCACTGGGTTCAACCCTGACGCAGTAACACAGGGACACAAACACACCCACTCTGGGAAAATGGACCTCCATGAGGAAAATAACCTGTATGGTGCGTTAGTCCACTATCAGCCCACTCTGGGTGATTCAGGAAGTTGAGAAATAAAAGAAAAAAGTAGTGATGTTGTTGTACATGATGAGTACATGATGAACGGATTTAAACTGTGATGGTGCAAGATGAAAACTGACTCATTTAACGTCATAACTCACCTTACAAACAGCAAATAAATCTCATTTTCATTTAGCTTCTGTTCACTTTTTATAAATCAAAACATTTACAAACATCAGGGCTAACATTCAAAGTGGACAATTAATTACTAAAAGACAAATAACTGTTTACGAGAAGTGAGAAATGAATTTGTTAAATGATTGTAGGTGACTGAATAAGAAGCATCACTAACTACTGTAGGTGAGGACGGAAGGGATCTCTGCTGCGGAAGTGAAGCACGTCAGCTTTTTATAACCTCGCCATAACTCGGCCTAAGGTGTTGTAAAAAAATAAAACTGTCTGGGATATTCTGGGATATGGTCTCCATGGTTACACACACATGCACACATACACATGACACGCACCTTAAAGTGGAAATAAACACTTAAAAGTATCCTTATCATATACCGGTATATATATTCAGTATGTGTGTGTGGTAATCTTGGAATTCTTTCAGTCTGGCTCTTTCTCTCTTATCAAACGGCCGGTTTCACCACTAACAAAAGGAAACATGTCCCTTCACCACACCTTTTATGAAGCCATATATTCAGCGTTACATATTTATCATCATGTTTTTAATGGATATTCCTGGTGGCTCTGTGTTGTGAGCTGTTGGAGGAAATAAACTACACTGTGTCTCTCTTCTAACTGATTAACATCTCTCTCTCTCTCTCTCTCTCTCTCTCTCTGCTGTCTCCATTTCCAACCATCACTCATATCTGAAGATCTCAGAGATCCTGAAGAAGTCTGTACTTCTGCACTGTGGCGCCCCCTGTTGAGGTTCAATCATCACACCTGTGGCTTCAGTTAGGGCTCTTCTCATTTCCTATGTTGTACACCCTCGATTCCTTTCCTCGCCTCCTCCCCTCGTGTCATAGTCCCTAGACAGGAGATAGGAGGAGAGAGGATGAGGAGACGAGGAGGCACAAAATAGAGAAATGAGAAGAGTGATTAGAGTAACACTTTGAGTTTGTTGACACTTTTAAACTCACAATAAAAGGAAGTTTCCAGTAGAATTGATATATGTGGATGTGGATGTGAACTGCATGTATCTATTGTCCCTGATCTTTCATTATATGTTACAGTAAATGTGGACACAAAGGGTTTCTCAGTAACAGAAACAGAAAAGGAGTTTTGTTGAATTACTACACTTTGTCTATTTGCATCTGTAGGTTTCTCCTACTTGTAATAGAAAAGTTATTGTCTTAAAGGTCCCATATTGTAAAAAGTGAGATTTTCAGGTCTTTTACATTATAAAGCAGGTTTAAGTGCTATATAAGTACTGTTAAACTATCAAAACGCTCAATATACAGAGAAATACACACAGCCCGTATTCAGAAATTGTGCGTTTGAAACAAGCCGTTAGGATTTCTGTCCATTTGTGATGTCACAAATATACAATATTTAGAACATTACACGGTTTTAAACGTAAACATTCTTAATGTGTCCCAGTTTATTTCCTATTGCAGTGTATGTAAATAACATCAGCTGACAGGAAGTAAACATGGACCCAAACTGTTGCCTAGCAACACAATTCCGTTTCAATTCTGTTTGAAATGCACTAAAACGGAGCGTTTCAGACAGAGGGTAAATACAGGCATATTCAGAGAGACAGTATGAGGAAAATAAAGTTTTTTTTTAACATTACAGCATGTAAACATGTTCTAGCAGAAACACAAAATACAAGTATGAACCTGAAAATGAGCATAATATGGGACCTTTAATATAAGTAATCAACTGGGGAAGTGTCATGGTATTAGTTAAAAACATTCACCTGTAATATCTCCCTTAATTAAATGTGCTTTGTGTCTCTATCATGGGTAAACGGCGTCACCTAGTGGTTAAAACTGAGAACTGCATTACTGTAACTTGCCTGATTACGTCACACGGAATGCTCCCCTCTGATTGGCTGTCCGGCTGTGATCACATGACTAACTCTCACTGTCTCACTGTGTGTTTCCAGATCGGTACTTTAACAGCTTCTTCTCTGTTATTCGTGTATTTAACGATGAAACAACAACCTGAAATGTGATTGTGTGTGAACAACAGACGTCGACGTGGTTATATGCTGGATTTTAATTCACCTGGACTCATAATAACAGGTGAGTTGACTGTTTTATACAGCTGGAAGTGAGTTGTTGTTGTTGTTTTGCACTGTCAGCTAATGTGTTTGTGTAACCAAAGCTGGTAAGTTAACGGTTTATTAATGGACATTATGGTATTATTAAAGACTTAACAGTGTCCTTAATTGCTTGTTATTAAACCTAATGTGTTTTTAAGAACTTAAACTCTTTGTTACTCTCCAAAGTGACCCACATTAGCTGTTTTTAGCCTTCTACTAGCTCTCTCTGTGTTACTGTATGTACTGTAACTGTGTTACTGTATGTCCTCTCTCAGTGTTACTGTATGTCCTCTCTCTGTGTTACTGTATGTCCTCTCTCTGTGTTACTGTATGTCCTCTCTCTGTGTTACTGTATGTCCTCTCTCTGTGTTACTGTATGTCCTCTCTCAGTGTTACTGTATGTCCTCTCTCTGTGTTACTGTATGTCCTCTCTCTGTGTTACTGTATGTCCTCTCTCTGTGTTACTGTATGTCCTCTCTCTGTGTTACTGTATGTCCTCTCTCTGTGTTACTGTATACTCTCTCTGTGTTACTGTATGTCCTCTCTCTGTGTTACTGTATACTCTCTCTGTGTTACTGTATGTCCTCTCTCTGTGTTACTGTATACTCTCTCTGTGTTACTGTATGTCCTCTCTCTGTGTTACTGTATGTACTCTCTCTGTGTTACTGTATGTCCTCTCTCTGTGTTACTGTATGTCCTCTCTCTGTGTTACTGTATGTCCTCTCTCTGTGTTACTGTATACTCTCTCTGTGTTACTGTATGTCCTCTCTCTGTGTTACTGTATACTCTCTCTGTGTTACTGTATGTCCTCTCTCTGTGTTACTGTATACTCTCTCTGTGTTACTGTATGTCCTCTCTCTGTGTTACTGTATGTACTCTCTCTGTGTTACTGTATGTCCTCTCTCTGTGTTACTGTATGTACTCTCTCTGTGTTACTGTATGTCCTCTCTCTGTGTTACTGTATGTCCTCTCTCTGTGTTACTGTATGTCCTCTCTCTGTGTTACTGTATGTCCTCTCTCTGTGTTACTGTATACTCTCTCTGTGTTACTGTATGTACTCTCTCTGTGTTACTGTATGTACTCTCTCTGTGTTACTGTATGTCCTCTCTCTGTGTTACTGTATGTCCTCTCTCAGTGTTACTGTATGTCCTCTCTCTGTGTTACTGTATGTCCTCTCTCTGTGTTACTGTATGTCCTCTCTCTGTGTTACTGTATGTCCTCTCTCTGTGTTACTGTATGTACTCTCTCTGTGTTACTGTATGTCCTCTCTCTGTGTTACTGTATGTCCTCTCTCTGTGTTACTGTATGTCCTCTCTCTGTGTTACTGTATACTCTCTCTGTGTTACTGTATGTACTCTCTCTGTGTTACTGTATGTCCTCTCTCTGTGTTACTGTATGTCCTCTCTCAGTGTTACTGTATGTCCTCTCTCTGTGTTACTGTATGTCCTCTCTCTGTGTTACTGTATGTCCTCTCTCTGTGTTACTGTATGTACTCTCTCTGTGTTACTGTATGTCCTCTCTCTGTGTTACTGTATGTACTCTGAAGCTCACAAATGAGTGTGTTGCTTTTGTCTTCTTCTTTTGAGTGAGTAATCTTCTGTGACTCACTCTCACTTCTACAACTTGAGCCAAAACTCTTGTCCCTCTCTCTAAGCTGTTTACTCTAATGTGA
Organism: Sebastes umbrosus; assembly: GCF_015220745.1. Lineage (NCBI taxonomy): Eukaryota > Metazoa > Chordata > Actinopteri > Perciformes > Sebastidae > Sebastes > Sebastes umbrosus. The sequence continues at coordinate 31,891,386 of NC_051275.1, forward strand.
TTTGTCCCTCTGCACAGATAAACAGGCCTCCTCTGTCCTCTGCTACCATTGGTTAAATACATGCATGAGTCAGACCTAAACGATCTGGCACACTTTGACAAAGACACTTAAAGCTTTTTTTATTTACTTTGAATTATAGAGATAATAGAGATCATCTGCTCTATAAAGCTCAAAGCAAGGAGAGCAAAATGTACCTATGTTAAACAAGAGATACTGGAACATTTGTGTTATCTCTTCCAGGTTTATTCATTGAATCGAGATGTTGTTTTTCCCCATGAGGCCTGAAAAATACCTTCCTTATCTGAATCTTGATCCAACAAGAGCCTGTAGTTTCAGTTGTAGATATGAAATATGTCAGATTCAGACTCAGTTTCGGTATGAACCCAGCATTGTTTGGTTTCCAATATCACTCAGCTGTTTGTTTTTTTATTTCTTCCCCCTTGTTACCTGTGCAGCATACACATTTTGGTTCAAGCAGGAAATGTTTTGCAGTCTTTGAATTCAGTTTCAAGGAAAGCCAGTCACTTAAAAACAAAATATATCATGTATGTAACGTAATGTGTGCATGTTGAAGAGCTTGTTTCCTCCATGTGCAAACACTTTTTCTCAAACCAAACAGTCCAGTATATTGTATGTTTCTGTTCTAGCAGCTTTCCCTACTTCCCCTCTCTTTTAAGCAATCAAACCTCATTAATCACGAGACCTGAGATGCCAGTAAACTGCTTTTTTTTTTTTTTTATGTGGGGTGTTTTTTTGGTGCTCGTGAGCTCGGCTCCCAGCAGCCCCGGCTCCCAGCAGCCCCGGCTTGTCAGCAGCTGGAGCCGTGTGTGGCTTTGTGCTAGAGATGAGCTGTGCCGGTTATTCTCTGTCTGTGGTGTTGAAAACATCTAGAACCCTCTCTTTGTCACGTCTGTAAAGGTTAGGCAGAGGTGTGTTTGTAGAAGTGAGACAATGGTGTTTGAGATTGCTGTGTTGTTTCATAGCTATGGAGCTACTCAGAGTTAAATCAGACACATTTATTAGTATCTCTCAACAGAAACTCTGTAGATTCCCCCTTTTCCTAAATTATTCAATTGTCAAATTCACTTTATATGTTTCTTATAAACATGGTTGGTAAACATCAGTGTGTTGAATGCAGTTTATCGATGTCATACCAGGATCTCTGTGTAATGAATTTAGGATTTGTATGTCCTGCTGCCATTTCAAGCTGCAGCAGTATCGGGTCACTCACCACACATGAACATGTGATGTAACATTGCGTGTTTTGTTCCTCCTTTTTGGTCTCAGAGCTGCGGAGCATCATCTGACCAGAGCTGAAACTACTGACATCCATTAAATCAGATCATTCTGTGTTTGACGATGAAGACGGACATGCCTTACAACCAGGTAAGGTGCTTTTCAGATGAAGTTGATAAACAGAAAATAGATTTTGAATGATTTCCATTTTTTGATTATTTGTTTAAATTAGTTATCAAGTCAAAATACCAAACATTTACCAGGTAAAGCTTCTCTAATGTGGAAATTAATTTGTTCACACTTTAGAAGTGACGTTTTTATCTGTCAGTAAAAGAGACATTTTTAATATTTCACTTGTGACTCTTGTAACTTGAGACTGGCATCTTTATTTATTTACCTCATGCAGGAAGCCATATACAAACAGATTTCCTCTTATGTTTGTTCGTATCCATGATTTGTTCTTATTTTGTTAGTTCCTCTTGATTTCTGGGATTCACCATGGTGGTTCTTATTTTTGTTCCTCTCTGAGGTTAGAGAGAACATTTTACGAGTGATCGAGAACACTCTTAAGAGAAACACATATTGTTTTCAAGTTCCACTAATTGTTTGTCCAACGCAAGGAAGCATGAGTTTTAAATTTGAGGAACATCAAAAAAACACGTGAATAATCAAATTTATATGATTAAATTTATATATTTAAAGTAATTATAATGATTGGATTATTAAATGTGTGGGCTAAAAAAATACTATTGGTCCATTGATGCCAATTAAGACTATAAAAACCCTTGAATGATATCACATGCGTTCATCTTCTGAATGGCTTACATGCTGCTCTTAGATGCTTTTTGATTTTCCTGTAACACCAGTACTGACGCTCTGGAAAATCACACTTTATTTAAGTTTATTTAACAGTACCTCAGTTTCACTACTACTGTTGTAGAATTTCCAAATTTGGGATCAAATCAATCTATCGATCTATTGTTCGTTCCTTCGTTAAGGGGGCGTTACCTTTGCTACCTTTGCCACATGCCTCCAATTTGTGATCAAGTGGGATTCTTCATTCAGCACACCCGACACCAATCTGAGAGCAGATTTGGATGGTGAAGAACATTTGGTGCATCTGGAGTTGACTTCTCTTATTTGTAACAGAAAATTAAGAGAAATTATCATAGAAATTTAAGAGAATATTGCTGCGTGAGGCCCATTGTGTGCCGTAAAAATTTAATATAATTGATGCAGCCCTGTTAATCTCTACTGTATTTTTAGACTATGTGTTATGAGAAAATGCTTTCTGTTAAATTCAGTGAGCTTGTTACTCACATCAGAACCGTGGAGTTTCCCCATAATGTCTGTCATAGGATGACAGCTCATCCCATGTCAGCTCTGAATCACATCTCCATTTCATATTTTCATTTTATACTCACTCTTCTTTAAAAAAAGTAATCCATTGTCATCAACAGAGTTAATATTATTAACAAATTATACAATTAGTTTCACACATTTATGGCTGCAGATGGTTTTACCCACAGAAAACTCATTGTGGAAGAAATCAGGAATTCTTCCTCCATTAAAGTTTCAGTTCAACCAAATCACAAAAACCACAGGTGAAGAGTGAAAGTGTCTCCCTGCTTGGCCATGATATTCACTTTAATAGTAGTTTATATAGTAGTAAAGCACCAATAATCCCAACAACAAACCGTTCTGCTCCTGCTCATTCATGGGTCGCAAACATGGAGTTCCCAATAACAAAATGATCTCATGTTGCAAATTTGGTGAGGTTGAAATTAAAATCCTCAAAATAGTATATACTCATTGTGTTAATGTGTTCTTCTGATGCCTGCAGCTGGAGGACGTGGAGAGGAGGAGACAAGAATCCAACAGGAAAGCAAATGAGGTAGGTTACAGAAACACACACACACTTTATTAAACACCAAATGACTTCAGCACAAAACCAAATAAGTCAAACAGAATCCATCACAGTCGTCACATCTCACAAATAAATACACACATCCAGAGATAAATATGATTTACCCCCCCTCCCCTCCAGTACTCCAGATGTGTGTTAGCTCTGGCCACCGTGGCCACTGTGCTGCTGGCCGCCACGGCGCTCTATAACCTCCTGACACCGAGGGTTCCCTCCTCCCATCCCGGCCCAAGCAGCAGCCTCCGTCTGCCCCAGGGAGAGTCCTGCTCAGACCCCTGCAAGTAAGCAACACACCTGCATACACACGGACACAATCATTTACTAAGCCTTCATGTTTGAAACTGTGTATCATACCAGCTGTTTTAATAGCTGTCACATAATGTAAGCTATTTTGCTCAGTTGTGATGGAACTGTAAGTGTTTAAACTTTCCACTATTCGAAACACTTCCCATCCATGTTGGTTTAAAAGTTAGCTTGACAGTTCATTCGATTCAAAACTCCACAACAAGCAAGTGGACCTTTTTTTAAAGAATTGTGGGCAAGGTGTGTTCAGAGTGGGACATTTTACAGTTGAAAAGTAAACTTGACAAGCTATGTAATAGTCTGTTTGCCAAACTATAGAGCCCTATTGTGAACCCGGGAATGTTTTTACTTGTATTATAAACCCTCCTCTCTTTTTTTGAGGATATTATTTAGCTGTAGTCATATTATTCTAGTTTGGTGTGGTACTCGCCTTTGTTACCTCCAATACCCAATTGTGAGTCACCTCAGAGTGTAAGGGTGTGGAAATTAAAATGTACATGTTTGGCATAGTTTGGATAACTGTGTTCATAAATATCCTGCAATTTATAACAGAGTTGATGCTATTTCAATTATCTCAAATACAGAAGTTATCTGCCCAATCCAATCCTTCTAAATTGAATGAAACTTCATCAAAATTGGCACAACGTGGGATGAAATACGGCCACTTCTGGTTTAAACAACCATTTATTTATTTTGACAATATCAGAAATGGATTCAGCGTCATCAATATCCCCAGAAGCACTCCAATACTCAAAGCAGTTGCTGAAATATCGTCTATATATGTGATTATGCTAATTATGCAAGTTGCACAACATATGCAAGTTAGCATCCAGCAGTTTCTAAATGCTGGGGACTCATATTGAACATTTCTAACATAAAACTTTAGGGTACTCAACATTTCCGGGTTCTCATTGCTGGCAAGTAGACCATAAGGTTGACGCTGGTTCTAAATGACCTCAAACATGTAACACATCTTTGGCATTTCTGTACTAAAATATCTTTTTACTCATCAGCTGACATGTCATATAATAATATATCTGTGATAAACTAATATCGACCTGGTCGGTTTATCGGTCAAGCTCTACTCTATAGGCTGAACCAGGAGTCCAGATATTATTAATCATTATCTCACCCCTCCGGTCAGGATCGTTCTGGTGGAGAGCATCCCTGAAGGCCTGGAGTTCAACTCCAGCACCACTCACCCCTCCATCTACCAGGCGTGGGTCAACCTGATGGCCGAGGCTCGCAGCAGCGTCGACATCGCCTCCTTCTACTGGTCGCTCACTAACCAAGACACTGGCACTCATGAGCCGACAGCCGATCAGGTCAGCTGGAGCTGTGGAAAGCAGACGGGATGAGTTTAATAATGGACAAGTCAAAGAATAACATCTACAACGTTACATTTATTTTGTTGCTGTGTTCACAGGGTGAGAGCGTTCTGAAGACACTAGCTGAACTTTCGGGGAAGTTGTCTGTTCGTATCGCGGTGAGCACACCACAGGGGAGTAAACCACAAGCAGACCTCAGACTGCTCAACGACTCAGGTGACCCTCCGACTGTCTCTAACTTTGTACCAGCGAGTGTCAGATGTGATGTTTGGGTTAATATTGACTTTATATTGAGCCTGCACCTGCAGAGATAATTCATATTCTAGTTTGTTTCACTTTTTGGCATTTTTCTGTCATGTGAGAACTGACAGTGTAGAGAGACAGAAAACATGGGGAGAGAGAGGAGTATGACGGCCGGAATTGGTGACAGTATGTTGTCCAATTGAATGATTTTGATTATAAAAAATAAAATGTATGAAGAGTTTTGTCTGATGTAATGCACATTTTGTTGCATTAAACATCAATTTGATTAAATTTATATAAAATATTTCAATGCCACAAAGATATTATTTTTATTTTGTTTATTTTAATGTAATATTTACTTTGTTTCTAATGTTTTCATATTTATTTTACATCTCTTTTGGTTCAAGTGTGGAAAATAGTGTCTCAAACTAGTGGTTAAAATGAAACAATGCTTTATGAGTAAAGCTACACTGGGGATCAATTCATTATGAACACTTATTTACACTATTTATTGTTTTTTTTTCTACATTAAATAGGTAAATGCCTCTGTTAACCCAAAAATAATTTAATTATTTAAACTTTTTGCTGTGAGAAACACTGATTCTTTTAAATTTCTGGCTACATGTTAGATATGGAGTCTCAGCCTCTGCCCAAAACATCAATATTAAAATTAATTTCTTTTGGCTCTGTACTATGAAGCAGAATATTATTCAGGTCTGCTGTGCTTTACAGTTAATTCAACAGTTATTCACCTAGGGCTGCATGTATTAATCGATTAATTGTCATCTATTAAATTAATCACCAACTATTTTGATAATCGATTAATCAGTTTGAGTTATTTTTTAAGAAAAAAAAGTCTCTGTAAACTGAATATCTTTGAGTTGTGGACAAAACAAGACATTTTATAGACCAAACATCTATTCGATTAATCGAGAAAATAAATCGACAGATTAAATTAACAATGAAAATAACCGTTAGTTGCAGCCCTATATTCACTGCTGTCAGTTTGTCTCTGGTCTCACTAACAAAGACAGTCTTTTGAGCTTGAGAATAAAATCCTTCCGGGCATCATAACTGTTGTTTTTCAGCTGATAGTGAATATGTGATGTGTGTTTCAGGAGCTGACATCAGAACCGTTAACATGAGGAAGCTCACCACAGGCGTCCTCCACACAAAGTTCTGGGTTGTGGACAAGAAACACATTTACATCGGCAGCGCCAACATGGACTGGAGGTCCCTCACACAGGTACACACACACACACGCACACAGACACTCACACAGGTACACACACACACACACACACACACACAAACACACACACACACACACACACACACACACACACACACACACACACACAGGTTATCAGTCAGAATCACATGTGTTATCCTGTGTGTGTGTGTGTTTATGGGAATTTCTTACATGGTTTACCAGAATAGGTTTGTTACTCTGTAGACAGCATCAGTGTTTCACACAGTAGTCGTGGGAGGAAGTGGATAAGACATGAAGTATTGTTAGTTTTTTAAACTCTGAATTCAGTATTAGTATTAGTATTAGTATTATTCAGCGTTCCAGTCTGATAAAGGATCCGAGGTGATATCTGCTAAACTGAATGAAAGGTTGTCATGGTAACCGATGCCATCAGACTTATGTTTCTTCTACTTTTAAGAGGAAGTTCTTGTGTTGGCTCAAACTTTCCGTCACATGCCATGCTGAAAGAATAATTTAAACTTGCTTTAACACTGTCATGATCTCAAACCACATCTCAGTTTTAGCTTTCCCAATCATATGTTCAGTAATAATTTTGCTGAGTTGTCACTGCCATGAACATCCTGTTCTCTATTGTGTTTTTCCATTATGTCTTGTGGCTCTTGTGATCACTTCATCTCATATGATTTCTTTCTTGTATGTTATATAATGTCCTTGTTAAGCACTTTGTGACTTATGTCTGTGAAAAGTGCTATATAAATAAATTAGGAAAGTGCACCAACATCCCATAAAACACTATTTTATTTAATAATTTCTGTAGAATTTAAGATCTCAGGAGTTACTATTTAAATGTCATTCAAAATAAGTTTAGAAAAGAAGAAGAAGAAAATATCGTCCCGATATAAAGTAAGGCTGCACAATTAATCAAAATGTTATCAAAATCGCAGGAGAAGTAATATTTGTTAAAGGTGAAATGTTTGTCAAAATAGCATTTTTATATATATATATATATTATTTATTTATTTTTTTAATATTGTGTTGTTGCAGAGATGTCCTGGCCTACAAAAATCACACCATAATTGTTTTAATATGTTTTTCAATGAAAATGAGAATAATGATGTAAAAAATATCATTCCCTCTAAAATCGCAAATCATATCGCAATTGCAAATATCAGTCAAAATAATCACAATTGGATATTTTCTCAAAATCGTGCAGCGCTAATATGAAGTAAATAAATCTCCACAAATTCTGTGGTTTTAGACATTTGTCATCTTTTACATTCTGACTCTTGTTTGTGTGAAGAAAAATCATTTGCACAGTGATATGATGCGAATTAGTTAATATTGTGCCGTCGGTGTGTAGGTGAAGGAGCTGGGCGTGGTGGTCTACAACTGCAGCTGCTTGGCTGCAGACCTGGGGAAGATCTTTGAGGCCTATTGGTTCATGGGAGAGAGTCAGTCCATCCCGTCACCTTGGCCCAGCAGCTTCTCCACCCTCTACAACAAGGACACGCCCCTCCAGTTGTCACTCAACAACACACCGTCCAACGTCTACCTGTCGGTAAGATACATGCAGGGAGGGACGGATGAGAGATTTCTGTTTTTGTTTCAGTATATTAACAGGAAGATCCCTTTCTGTTAAAGAAAATAAATAACATTGACGATTAGTTATGTCAACTCTCATAGATTTACTTATTTGTTGTTGAAGTGGCAGCAAATCTACAAATAATTTACAAGATTTCCCTCCTCATTCTCTCTCTCTCTCTCTCTCTCTCTTTCTCTCTCTCTCTCTCTCAGAGTTCCCCTCCGTCCTTCTGTGCAGCCGGCAGGACTTCAGACATTCAGTCCATCCTCAGTGTGATGGAAGACGCCCAGAGCTTCATCTACATCGCTGTCATGAACTACCTGCCCACCATGGAGTTCTCTCATCCTAAAAGGTGCAGCTGTTCAGAGTCTGGTGAAACAGAACTACAGGGAGGATAGTTGAGATAAGATAGAAGAGGCAGAGTTCAGTTTTATAGTTAGTGCAGCTCTTAGGAACTGCTGAAGGTCATTTTTAGCCTTGTTAATATACCTGAAAACTAATGACATTCCCATTAGCCGCTGCTGTGCTTTGTATTTAGTGTGAATTAGCAAATGTTAGCATGCACGCCTAGTTTTATTCTCAGTTTCATTCCCTTGGAAGAATTGGAACACAACTTATTTGAATGGTTAATGTGATGTCTCATGTACTTACTGTTTACTCTGCGTGTGGCGCCCTCTGCAGGTACTGGGCCGACATCGACACCCAGCTGAGGCGAGTCGGGTACGAGAAGCGGATCAAAGTGCGTCTGCTGATCAGCTGCTGGGCCAGCACCCAACCCGTCATGTTGCCCTTCCTGAAGTCTCTGGCTTCAGTTTATGACCCCAAGAGCAAACTGGACATCCAGGTGGTACGTAGCTCTTCTGTGTTTCTGGTTTTGGTCATGTCTCCTCTGCCACTGAGGAAGGAGGTTGTACATATTATGATGCATATTGTATAGTAAAAACAATAACCTGATGACCTGTCGTTCCCCTCATCCAGAGGCTGTTTGTGGTGCCTGCCAGCCCAAAACAGAAGGAGATTCCCTTTGCCAGAGTCAACCACAACAAGTACATGGTGACTGACAAGATAGCCTACATAGGTAAAGCTGCACAGACACTGCATAGTTAATCAATTATGAAAATAATATTAATCACATCTGATGAATCACCTGTCAAGAAGAAGTGATGAATCGGCTAAAATATAATCTGTGTTTTTCTGTCTTCAGGTACGTCTAACTGGTCAGGTGACTACTTTGTGAACACAGCCGGCTCAGCATTGGTCGTCAACCAGACGGCATCACAGTCCCCGGAGCCAACCGTCCAATCACAGCTGAAGGCCGTGTTTGAGAGGGACTGGGAGTCCGACTACAGCACTCCTCTCACTCAGCACTCCAACCTCAAAGACTTGTGTTAGTTTCAACAGCTAATATTAGTTACAAACACCAGATCAGTGTGGACTCAACACATACTGCAGTGTTATACTGTAGTTACACATTTATTCAGTATTTAAAGTTTCATGCATTTTGCACTAGCCAGCTGAAACAACACAAACGACCTCTCAGCTAAGCGGAGTTTCCCCATTTTCTGAGGTCCAACGGAAGATTGATGACCTCCAGTAAACCTTACAGCTTTAGTGCCAAACTCCTATTTCACCAAAGTAATGTGTCATCAAACCAGTAAACTGCCCAGTACTACCAGTCTTACACTGTCCAGGGTTGTTCAAGGGTGCCTTCTAATTTTAAGGCAAGAATTATTATGTATCTCTCTGCTGTTTCTATCAAAACTGGTCCATGAATCAAACTACATGTATGGGTCAAAAGCCAGGTAAATCTGCTGTAACATCGGAGCAGAATGTACTGCAACATGTTGCCACCATCATTGACAAATTATGATTTGTTTCTTTTAAAAAAAACTCCAACCGACTTCTTCGATTACCTCAAATTCAGTTAATCATGTGGTTTCCATCGTGTAGTGGCAGTAGCAGAAGGTAGTTTCAGCTTCTCAGTCACGTCTCTTCATCACGTTCTCATCCCAACTCGTCACATACTGACACTTTGTCAGTGACCCCTCAGCGTCACTTTTCAGTCGCAGTAAACACATGCTTAATGTTGTGAATTAAACAAAAACACTTAGTTTTAGGCAACAAAACCACTATAGTTAGGTTTAGTAAAACAACATGGTTGGGGATAAAACTACTTCCTATCCACCTCCCCTCCCGCCCACCCAGCGTGTCTCTTTTGCTCTTTACACTACGCCACCACAGTCACTACCGGCACACTTTCCTTGAGTGTTTACTGTTGCCACAGATGGGTTTACATTGTAGTTAATGGAAAGCCCAGTGCGTCTCCTACCGTCACTTAAGGGTGCCTTGTGCGGCGGTATTAAAACGCCGACGGCCGTGACAAAGCGTCTGTATTTGACGCCCTGGGAATGAGAACGGGCTGGTCTGTTTGATGATGAGACACAATGATGCTTTCAACTGGCTCCCATAGAACTCCATGTTAAGTGATCTATTCATTGATCACTTTCTAGTTTTATAAAATCAATCACAGTGCATTTCTTTTCTACATCAGCCTCAGTGGGAGTTTTTATATCCCAGCTCACCTCAGGGAGTAGAGTCTTTTCTTAATTGATCATTTTAGTTTGCTGGAATAATGAATGCGCAAGCTGCTGTGCTGTGCCTGTAAATAAGATTCAGGCTTTTTAAATTACACTCTCGGTCTTCACGACTGTTTTTAAAATGAATTAATTTGTGTGTACAATAGATTGGAAGTTTGCAGCCGCAGTAAATGAAGATGAACTAATTGAATTTCCACTGTGTGGAGTGATTTGAAATGACCAATTAGTGAAGAGGTGGTTGTTATGGCAACTGTCCAAAGAAGCGTGTTTACTAGTAGCAGCATAAAAAAAGCTCTGAGGCAGTTATCGTGTACATGTCCTTCTTTCCTCCCTCTTCATAAAGAAATGACTCTCAATAAATGAATTTGAATCAAATCTGTTCCAGCCTCTTTAAACTTCTTCATGTGATAAACATATCTTCAATTATTTTAGAAGTGCTCGCTCAGGGCTATGGACAATAAGAATTATTTATATAAAAACAATGGACTTCATCCCACTCTTTATTGATTTGTTAGCAAACAGCCTCCGTATGACTTGTTAGACTGCTAGATCAGAGTCTCAGGCAGCTCCACATGGTGGTACGATGTTAAAGAGACGGTTAAATTCACCATATACTCTCCTACCTTCGTAAGTAGACAGGTTTTGATCAACTACAATGTTTGTAGTTGATCAGTGCACTGAAGGGCAGCGAAAACTCCCACACAATCACACTTACTACTACTACTACTGTTTGTTTCATACTTATGTCATACAACGTTTCAGATTGAACAACTTTCATCAAGTAAATGAGCTGCAGGATCGAAGCCAGGATTTTAGAAATGCTGAGGTCATGACTCCAAATTCCCTTTTTTTTACACACATTCGCATCCTTGAAAAAATACATTTTATTTCCCTTTATGAGTGTCTAAATGCTGCTTTATACACACTCCTCACAATGCCAGAAATATGATTCTGGGGGGAAATACCAAAACACCAAATTCCCAGAGCAATAATAAGGTTGTGTTCCTAAAACTTCCAAAAAATATGTTGCATCTCGTCCTGACAGCTCCTTTAAAAATAATTGACTTTGACCCGAGAGTACATAACAACCAACCAGAATTGTTTCTAGAGCAGCAGTGCTAAAAATAATTTGCTTCTCAAGCTCAACAATGACTAATGTTCCTGTGCAGAAGGTCTGTTTGCTGTAGGGCGGCCTTCTCTCTCTCTGTCAAACATGTAAACAGGAGGAAGGCTGTGATGCTGGACTAAATCTACTTGAGCAGAAGGGAGCTCTAAGTGAAAGAGTGATATGACAAACAGATTGGACTTGGAAATTCTGTTGTGCTGTTATAGTGTGGAACAAAAGGTTTGTTACCTTCATGATGTTCTCATTCTGTAAAATTGCACTGAGTTTTATGTCTCATGCTAGAAATAGAGGGTCTAATTTTGGATAGACTTTTCTCAGTTTTCATCAAGAGGAAGCAGGAGTGAGGAGAGTCTGTGAGGCTCTGCTGGGGGGAAGAAGTGGATGGATGGAGCAAGACTTGGGCCTGAGATGGTGGTGGTGGTTGTGGCTAGGGTTAGGGTTAGGGTTAGTTAATATTATTATATTAGTATTAGTAGTAGTAGTAGTAGTAGTAGTAGTAGTAGTAGTACTCATTTTGTTATTAATATTAATATTATTATATTAGTAGTAGTAGTAGTAGTAGTAGTACTCATTTTGTTATTAATATTAATATTATTATATTAGTAGTAGTAGTAGTAGTACTCATTTTGTTATTAATATTAATATTATTATATTAGTAGTAGTAGTAGTAGTAGTAGTAGTCATTTTGTTATTAATATTAATATTATTATATTAGTAGTAGTAGTAGTAGTAGTACTCATTTTGTTATTAATATTAATATTATTATATTAGTAGTAGTAGTAGTAGTAGTAGTAGTCATTTTGTTATTAATATTAATATTATTATATTAGTAGTAGTAGTAGTAGTAGTAGTAGTAGTAGTAGTAGTAGTACTCATTTTGTTATTAATATTAATATTATTATATTAGTAGTAGTAGTAGTAGTAGTAGTAGTCATTTTGTTATTAATATTAATATTATTATATTAGTAGTAGTAGTAGTAGTAGTACTCATTTTGTTATTAATATTAATATTATTATATTAGTAGTAGTAGTAGTAGTAGTAGTACTCATTTTGTTATTAATATTAATATTATTATAGTAGTAGTAGTAGTAGTAGTAGTAGTAGTAGTACTCATTTTGTTATTAATATTAATATTATATTAGTAGTAGTAGTAGTAATACTCATTTTGTTATTAATATTAATATTATCATATTAGTAGTAGTAGTAGTACTACTCATTTTGTTATTAATATTATTATTATTATTATTATGAATACAGTAACCGGTGCAGCTGGACTGTCCTCTGGCCTCCTGCTGTGATGTTGTTTCATAACACAATAGACCTTCTGGTCCTCTCTGTCTCTGTCTCTGTCTCTGTCTCTGTCGCTGTCTCCATGTGAGCGCACATCCATCTGCGCACAGCAGCGCGCGGAGGAGGAGCGTTAACGGCTCCGGTACCGGCTGTCAGCAGGACGGAGACATGGCGGCACACAGTCCTGCAGATCACTGCGAGACTAAGTCCTGCTTTTATATACTGAAAATGCTTTCGATCAAATAATGTTGGACGCCACCTGGAATCACAGGTTTGTTTTTATGTGTCCTTTACGCGGAGACGCTGCTGGTTCGGTGCGTAAAGCTGTGACTTTCTGTGGATGAGGAAGGCTGCAAAGTTTCCATGCAGAACTCCAAGGACGACTGTTTCAGAGGGATGAAGGTATGAGGACATAGGACCAAATATAAGTCCAAAAAATATTTAAATATTTATTTTTTAATACAATGCTGCTTATTTCTCCAACTCCATATCAAACTGGTTTATTCTGGATTTAACGCACCAACAAGTATCCTATGTCTATCTATGTCTGTCACCATATAGGGCGTTTAACTGCAGCTGAACTCGAGCTTATCCAACTCTTCAGGCTATAATTAGACATGCGGCATATGGCTCGGCATATGCTGCATGAGCACACGTGTTGCATCAAATCAAAGTTTCACAGTTTACTTGTAGCTCAGTGTGACAGCAGTCAGTCCTCCTGCAGCCTGCTGTTTCAGTCTGAGGAGAACATTCACTAAACTGTGTTCTACTGAGAGAAGATCTTGTTGAATCTCTCAATCTGCTGTCTCTGCACTTCCAGCGCCTCCACCCAGATTAAAGCCCGGCTGATGTCCTCCATGTCCTGCTGATGTCCTCCATGTCCTGCTGCTGTCCTCACCCTCACCAGGCTGTCTCAGGTACCTCATGTTCACTCTCCTGCTGCAGCTTTCTATACACTTTGATTGTATATATAGACTTTTTATGCATGCTGTATAACTTTATGCACTCACTCAGCCTCCTCTCTGTGCTCAGTATGCACCCTTTCTATTCATGTCAGGACATCTCTGAAGGTTTTAAAAGAAAAGTTTGCTTCAGATTCACCAACTCTGTACAGGTCATAATATATTGTCAATTCTAATCTTAGTTAAGATAAAATAAGATAAAATAAGATGAACCTTTATTAATCCCTGGAGGGAAATTCAGGTGTCGAAGCAGCAACATCAGCAAACAGAGTGAAACACAGGAGAGGTAAAGGTATACAAAAATGATAAAAACAAGAATAGAGATATAAAAGATACAGAGTGAATGGGTGAACATAGTGTGTACAGTCCATCAATAAATAAATGTAGTATGTGCAATAAATGTAATTTGTGCATATGTGAAGTCTATAAAGTGGTATATAGGATGTATAGTGTAAAGTAAGTGTAAAGTGCGCCAGTGGTTAGAGTCCATGATGGTTGCAGATAGTGCATGTTTAAAGGTAGATAGTGCATGTTTAAAGTACCCGATAGTTACCTGCTATCATGAAAGTACAATAATCCATAATTATGTCAGGGTAAATTAATTAGATATAAGAATTAAACTCAATATACTCTTTTGAAATAGGCTATTGCAATTTCAACTTGAGTGCAACTGAGTAAACCTACACAGTACTAATTAAGAGATTCTTTAGACCCAAATAATTATTGCAATATTTTGGTTAGGCCATGTTCACTGATGATAACAACTGATTGTGTTGTTTTTTATGTTATGCTTATATTTTCCATTATATGTTAATTTTTTTTGCTGTGCAATTTTTGTATTAATTCAATCAATCAATTAAGAAAACCAATCAACCGTTGTTTTTTTTTATCTTTCATGCAAATATCAGTTACAAGCCGTGCACAAACAGACCATTTAACGTCCTAATGCAACCGACAGAAAAGAGAAAAGCCTGCACCAACCACCACTTCCTGTTTACAGTAAAACATCAGATCTTAATATAAACATGTAGCTATTTTTATTTTCCACCTTCTTAATATAATTTCCAGTGGGAGGTTATTTGGCATGTGTCATGTTGCAGTAGCAGATTTCCAACACTTGTGTGCAGTATTGGTGCAGGTTTAAACTGACAGTCATACAGTGTTCAAGCTCTCTTATTCTAACTCCACGGTGTCGCTCACATGCTTTTCAAACGGAAGTCAGAGTCCAGTGGAATCAGACTCAAAATGTGAGCTCGGTTAAATAAAAAGATTAAAAATCTGATCAGAAAAGAAAAATCTGTCTCATGAATCTCTCATAAACACAACTCATTACATTGGAGTTAAATACGACCAATTTTAGTGTCTGTTGGACATTAATAAATCCTGTCTTTACTGCCTGTAATTTCTTATAACTGAGTCACAGTCAAAAGCCAAAACTCCAGCTGTGGTCCACTGGATCCGGCTGTTTATGGGTGTCTTAATGAGAGAATCAAACACACCCAGTCTCTGCTGACTGCAGACCAGGCTGGGACGTGATGTTTGATGAAACCACACCTACTGACCCAGAGCGAGCTGTGTGGTGTTGTAACCCAAATATACAGAATTTATGACAACAGTCACAATTTTACATCCCTTTTATGTCACTCTCTCTCTCTCTGACTCTCATAACTTCCCAATTTTCAACATTTTGAGGAACAACCAAAACTAACGAGGGTAGTGAGCTGCCAAGTGCTGTTCCTCACAAATATAGCTAAACCTGGACACACACGTCCTCTGAGGTTTCTCCAACATGTCACTTCCCAGTATGTAAACTATTTAGGGGTCGTGGAACGCAGCAGAGCCCAACCCTGGAGGTTATTTCTGTCTCATGTTAACCATACAGCCCCCACCCGTCCAATGTGTGTGTGTGTGTGTGTGTGTGTGTGTGTGTGTGTGTGTGTGTGTGCTGGGAGAGGCAGGTTGACGTTTAAGTTTTATAGCCAAAGCAAACTGGAGCTGTCTGCATTTGATGGATCTTGCTCCAAAAAAACCTGTGTTCAGGTGCACAGGCTCTGATTTGGATGAAATTTGCAGGGCAAATTTTAAAAAGTTTTGGAAATCTGTTAATTAAAGCTGAAATGGGTGTGGCCTGCAACAAGAGATTTGCTTTGAATCAAGGAGTCTAGGATAAATAAGAGTTTTGCTACACATAGTGGTTTAGAAATGGCCACATGGTGGCGCTATCGAATCCACAATCAAAGGAAATGACTTGTTTTTTGGTCCATTGTCAAACTTTCCACAAAATTTCTTTCTAGTAGGTTTTTAGATATCCTGCTATGTAACAGTTATTAATAACATTTCAATCAGGAGAGACTTCATTCAGAGGGAAGAAATACATTTATTACATGGTGCACGATAAAGTTACAGTAGCGGAGAGTCTTTAGGGATTAGACCCCATCGTGTCATAGTCATATTTAGGGGGGTAGTGATGCCACGGTGAGTACAGGAATATTCCCTCCGGAGTCTAGACACCGATGGTGGTGGTGGAGAGGTGAACAGAGTTGGCTGAAGATCTGGATGATGGGATGTGGAGCAGGACTTCTGATGAGCTCAGTCAGTGGAGGGAACCTTCACCACCGATGTGATGAAGACTGGAGAGAGGAGAAAAGTCTTCAATTTAAAGTTTGACGGCAACGATATGATTGGCTTAGGAAGACTGCAGTTAAATCTGATTGGTTAACTTATAGTGAACACCCATAGTCAGCTGATGGAGTAGAAGCTGGAGAGTGAGACAGATTTGTGAATGGATGAGAGCGTAAAAAGACATTCTCCTCTGCTTTATAATAATAGTACTGTAAATAATGAAGACAATAACTGTGTGTAATATGATAATAAAGAATACTAATAGTACTAATAAGATAAAGAAGCTTTCAACCTACAAATGTAAAACCTGTGGATAAAATAATACACTGTACTCTGTTGGAGGGATGTTTACATTTTATTTGAATGAAGAGTAAAGAAATATTTATTTTATTCATATCTGCACTACACCACCCAGCTAATGCTGTAATGGAAAGAGACTCTGCTGCCAGGAGACGCCTTCAGTGTGTGTGTGTGTGTGTGTGTGTGTGTGTGTGTGTGTGCGTGTGCGTGTGCGTGTGTGTGTGTGTGTGTGTGTGTGTGTGTGTGAGTGCTGCCTTGAGGACCACCCAGTAGATCTGACTTATTTTTCTAATGTTGTGACAGATTATATCTTTTGTGTTTGTGTTACTCTTCATGCAGATGGATCAGCTCCATGATGCTGTAGGAAAGACCAAAGTAGCCTAACTGCAGCAGGTACTATGTGTCCTATGTGTCCTATGTGTCCTATGTGTCCAATGTGTCCTATGTGTACTATGTATGGTACTATGTGTGTGTCTGTGTCCGTGTGCTGTAGAAGTACACGCCGTGATACACTGAATATTGAGTGACGACATTCTGGTGTGATGTTGATCTTCCTCGGATCAAAATGTTTTCTGTGTGAGTAATTAATTGAACCTGTGTAGACATGGAGTTGATTTGCATATTGATTAAAAAACATAGAGAGAAAAACATGATGAAATAGTCTCAAAAATAAAGTAAGGAGAGATGCAATCAGTGAACAAGCAACGAAACAAGCAACTTATTGAAATAGCACACTTCAACACAAAGCAACCACAGACAATGACGATGTGGGGAGACAAAAAAGTGTTGAATAATCGTCCTCTTGACAAAAGAAGTAAGACGCAAAATAGCAGAGCATTAAATAAAATGAAATCAAAACATAATGAAACAGAAAATCACACGGAAGGCTTCAAATTGTGTTTTTGTTGCCTTTGTCTATAAGATTGTTTTCTTTTGTGCTCTTCTTGTGAGCGTTTTCTCTATTGTTAAAAGAAATAATTCTAAAATATGACTTCCAAAAAGAAGATTGCTCTCAATATTTCATTAGAAAATTGAAGCGCAGAACGTGATAAAGGGCAGGATGTTGTGGGGATGTTCAGTAGTTGTGTGTCAGTGTGTAGAGGAGCAGAAAACATTTGCACTTTAATTACCACGGTGTCCTCTCAGTGGACAGATGTGTTGACGAGGGTGCAGACAGTAAAGTGGAGTCCCGTCTCTTAACACGGCTGGTTCTGATGGTACCTGCCTGGAAACGGGGCTCCACTACATCATCACAGCTGGTTGGATGTTACCTTACGATGGATGGATGATAGATGGATGATACGTCACTAACTTTATAGAGTTATAGGTGTCAGATATATAATAAGAAGAACACCATTTGATTGGCCAGGTTGGGAAAAAATCCCCTCAGCTGAGGTTTTAATTGATGGCTCATCATAAATGAGGAATCCATGACACTTTTAATAACTCATTAGAAAGTGAGTCCTTAATGAAGAACTACAAGCTTCTCACTTTATTAGTTATCAGGCCTAAATAGTTGTAAATCATTTATTCTTCCACTATAATTAATCTATATATAATCTACTACACTATAACAAGTCAAATAAATTTAATAAATGTAAATAAATATAATACTAATGCTACTAATATTCAAAGTATTTATGTGTTTACTAGTAATTCATATAAAGTAGGGCTGGGCGATATAGCCAAAATCTTCTATCACAATATGTGTCATAGGTCATGTCATATCTCAATAATGATATATCTCTATATGAAATAACCACATGGTTAGCCTATTCTTTTTGTATACTCCTGCGTGAATTAAATACTTGACAAATGAATAGAACAGAATATAAAGCTTTATTGTAATTGTATTAAATACAATGAGATTCACAGTTGCCACTTCTGGTCAGTGCTTTAAAACAAATACTTGACAAGACTAAACAAGGCAAGTAAAACATATAACAGGTAAAACACACACAGTTATAAAGCAAATAAAACAGGTAAAGTAGATGTAATAAATAAATATAAACAGAGGTATTACACTTGAGGAATAAAATATAAAAATAGATGTAATGTAAACGGAGGTAATTGCACTTGTAAAATATGTAGGGTATAGATGTAATAAATAAAATGTAAACAACGGTAGTTGCACTTGAGGTGTATATTGCATCAAAGGATATATTGCACAGTCAAATGTATTTCACATTCAGTGTATTAATATTGCACAGATGTATTGTTTGTTCAGTGTCCGTATGGCCCAGGGAAAGAAACTGTTTGCGAGTCTGGAGGTGCGGGCTTTCATTGACCTGAAGAGTACCGAGTATATTCTCATTTTAAGAACTTGAGTGTAAAATGAACGTAACCGTTTTAAGTGAAATTATAGAGAAAAAATAAATATAAATATAGGCATAGCCTATATTGCAATAGAAACTATATATACAATCTATGATATACAATCTAATTGTTATGTTGTCCAGCTCTAATAGAAAGCCATGTCCAGGTTTGACCCTGAAACAGCTCCCTATCTTTTAGAGAGCCACTGTGATACTGAATGTTGTAGTCTTGATATTAACTGAAAGACTCTCCCTTCTTCTCTCCCTCAGGTACGATCAGCGTCGGACAAACAGCACAGCAGCCAAAGAAGTGCAGCATTACAACTGCACATTAAACTGGATTTACTGTGTACTGTAGTGTTTAGTGGAAGATTGGTTCGTACTGTATAAAGCTGAAGCAGGCTTCTTCAAGTTTATATTGTGGGTTTCCATTATTATCATGTATCCTTGATATGAATCATTTACCTCTACTGTATGTTTTCCAGCAAAATAATCCAATGGGACCAAATACAAAAACAAAGTATTAGCTGTCTCTATGTGTCATTGTGTTTGACTCCTGAGTTGCTCAGCTTCTACAGCAGGACTGGAAACTGATAAAGCAAATAAAACATTCTGTTTCTGAGCTCTCGTCTCTTCGTGCTTCTGAATATTATCAACCAATTTTCTGAATTCTCTCCTGTGTGATTAATTTGATCAGCCGTTAATGGCTCTGAAGGGCTGACGGCAACCTGCTTCACCTCCAGTGTGACTCATTTTAGGTCTTTAACTCATACAAGATACTGAAGCACCAAAGATGGTTGTTTTCCTAGATGGTGACTCTAAGAACGCCTCTTCATAAAACCTACCACAAATCCCACTTGGTGATGCTGGCATTACCAACATGTAAAAATAATCTTCTTGCTTAAGCGAAATACAAATATCAGCAGTGAAATGTATTCAAGTGCCAAAAGTAAATTGAAGATGATCATTTAGTTCCAGAAAACCTTGTATTTGCAGTCTGGGGGATCCTGTGAGGGAACACATTTCATGGCAATCCATCCAATAGTTGTGTAGACATTTCAATCATAACCACACATTTCAACCTCCTGGTGGCACTAAAGGTAACATCCGAGGATTACCAAAGTCAGAGGGAAACATCCTTTGGGGGTCATGAATGTTTATACTGAATTCCATAGAAATCCATCCAACAGTTATTGAGATATTTCAGTTTGGACCAAAGTGGTGGACGCAGCAGACCGACATTGTCATCCCTAGAGCTGGGTGCAAGTAGCAGGGCTGAAAGGGAAGGACAGAAGTAAAGGAAGGAAGAATGAAACAAGAAATAAAATAATAAAGATGTTTCACAATCTTTTTAATCTTATGTTAAATATAAAATCTTAATCTTTGAATTAAATGTTAGAAATAATACAACAAAAATGTGTTTGAAGTCTGTTTGAGAAAATGGTGACTTTCCACCTCTATATAGTTCAGTAGACTGGTGACCGGTATAAATGCAATGTATCCTCATATAAACGGTTCGTATGTTATCCTACAAAAAATTATTCCTAATTTTGCATGCGATTTCCTACAAATGTCCAGCAACACGTGTCAAATTCCGCTCATTACATGCAGTATTTTCAAAATAAAACGTCTTCAGAGGAAACAACTTGGTTAGGTTTAGGCAACAAAACTACTTGTAAAAAAAGATTGTGGTTTGGTATTTAAGTACGGAAGTTATGTGATAAATAAATCAATGTTGACTTCTGTTTTCACACACCGGTATCCTGGGCGAAAGATTTTGGACCCACCCGTCCACCCCGTCCTCCTCCCTATGCAGCGTTTTCACTCTTTATACTTCCTGGTTCACGATTACGTGGATTACAAACGAAATTATTTCATTGGATATATACGAATTACAGTGCATTACTTTTTGTAGGTATAGCTACGAACTGTGTATGAGAACATCCTGACTAGTGATGGCGAGCTGAAGCTTCATGAAGCATTGAAGCTTTCCAGCAAATTGCTTCGGAAAAGGGTTCATATCTTGAGGCTTCATGTGCACAAAACCACCTGGTGGTCAAAGAGTGTAAAACAGGCAGATATGATCTTAACCATGTGATCTGTGATATACTGTATTTTGCACAAGTAAAGGCTGTTAGGAATGACTATAAACAATGAGAAAAAAATATATTACCATGTAATCCATTTATATCTATATAATATTTAATATAATGTCTATTTTCTAGTAAGTATATTATGAGTATATAACATACATGTATAATAAACTGTAATTGTTTTGTGAGTAATGCATCTTATGTGTGTAAACCAATCCTTTGGTCAATAATTGTATTGTATTGTAGTGTATTATAATATAATAATGGCCGGAGGGGTAATATTAGTGTTCTGTGTCTCTTCTGGAAAGTGGTATTGGTTGAACCAGTGAAGATCTGAACCACTTCATGAACCAGTCAGCGGTATGGCCAGGCAGCGAGGCTTCGGACGTCATCGATGACGTCATTGGTCTAAAACGATACAAGCCTCGATACGCGCATCGCGGAAAACTTCCTGGATCACTCGACACACGCTCCGAAGCCTCGGCACAGCACCTAACATCACTAATCCTGACTATTGTAGGCACGTTTGAATTTTGGAAAGGCGGATGTTCTTACAACACATGGAAACTCCTGAGGAGTCTTTACCGATCAAAGTTGTCCTGTTCTCTGTGTCATTACCCAGAAACCACCGTGAGATTCTGTCCAGTAAACAACAACACACAGTCGGTGTCATTCATAAATGTGCTCTGGTTTGTTTGCGTTGCTGCTCCCCCTCTGGTGGCCCGTCTGACAGCAGCGCTTGTGTCTCCAGAGAAATGACGATTCATGGCTCAAAACAAATTATTCATCTGTCTGAACGGTGGGAAAGTAGAGGAGTGCTGTCGACTACATATTTAAGCTTGAAGGTCTGAGCAGCGAGTGGGCATCGAGAGAAGAAAACCTGTGTGATCCTTCTGAGTCACTTTCTGTTAAACCCACAGGATTCTCAGGGCTTTAGCTGTGTGTGAAGTCACTGTGTGTGCACGCCGGCTCTATCCTCGATGACTCAGCTCTCAACGACTCTGCACTTTGTAGGGATTAACTGAGGCATGTGGCAGACAAACAGCTTCTAATGAGTACAGGAACTACATTTATCAACCTGAGACCTGATGAAGCATCGCCCGTTCACTTTGTGTGTCTCTGGGGGGTAGAAACCACACATTTGTTAAATTAGAGGTCAACCACACTCACTCACAAATTCTGATTTTGGTGCTTTAGAAGGAAAGACATTTGAATAATTCATTGTTCTGCCGGTCCAATAGTTTGGTCCAGTGAAATATTTCAATTTGGCCCTCAGACGATGAATCCAAACTAAATTTTAGACTATTCTTCCAAGAAAAAAAAAATGAGAGCGTCAGTCGTTCTGGCAAAAGCTCCAAAACGAAATGTGTTGAGATTGAAGTGTCAAAGCCCTCAAGCAGCCGTAGGAATTATGACTCTAATCCATTGGGAGCAAAGTAGGAAGAAGTGTGACATTATTATAGAGCCACAAAGTCCACAGAGGGAAGAGGTCGTGGTGGATGGTTTATATATTAAACAGTGATTTAACGGTTTGTAAGACACTGGCAAAAGATGGTGTCCTGTCAATAGTGGCATCAGATCAGAAACCATATAGTTCTTGAGGGCAAGAACAAGCAATGAATTTAGTCTTTAATTTGGAGGCAGCTGTTAAGTGCATGACAGGAAACCACTCAATTTATTATTTCATTTCCAATGTTGATTCTCAGTGCCAAGACGGAGGTAATGTGTCCTCTCTGTCCCTCCCTACAGCCACATCCCCACTTACCCCAAACCCATTCATTACCTCCAATAATGGAGGCTGGGACACAGTTTTGAGCTTTGGGGTATCACACATACGATGTTGGACGGTTACAGCAGACGGCGCTAGAAATAAAGGGATGGGTCTGCTCAGGTGCTCTTAGGCGTGACAGAACTTTTTGGGTACGCTTCAATGGATTGCGTCTCAAATATAAAGCATTTGTTTATGGTCTTTTATTAAAGATCTTTTCAGTAATTGCAGAATTGTAATTGTCACCCATAAAATAAGCTTTTATTGACACCCTCCCTGCGGATGCCACAGTGAAACGAATCAATCATCCTCGTGTTCTATGATCGTGCACCAGCTAGTGAGCCGTTCAGCAAGTGCAGACCAGATTTTACTGCACATGTGTTTTACCCCAATTATATGAGGTGATATGGCACCTTGACATCTCCTCTTGTAACGCTCCTTGTCCACCAGATCCCCTCAGACTTTTCCACCACTTTCCACTTTCCCTCGTCAGCCCTGTAGAACATAACCAGCACATGAATCTGATCGCACAGGTAACAAATGACTGGCTGGTTCTTTAAATTAATGATGCAGCATCAACATGACATCTCCTCTAACAGGAATAGTCGGGCTGTGTGACCGAGCTGCAGCTGGAGAGATGAAGAGGGCTCAGGCTGAGGACTCTTGTTCCTCTGACTAGACAGAGGAAGAGGAACGGACTGTGACATAAAGAGGACACAGAGGTAATGACTTGGTCTAGAAACCGTGTTGGACTAACAGGCTCCAAAGATGGGCAGCCGTCACAGACAAAACCATGACTTCCTGTTTCTTGCAAGAATTACATCATCACCATCAGTCTCACAGATCAAATGATCACATCTAAGGCCTTTCTCAAACCACCTCCTACACACTCTCCCTATACTACACACTCTCCCTATACAACCCTCCAGCAATGAGCCTCCATCGATGCCGACTTAGTGGCTACGTGCAGCTGATGTCAAAATGTCTGCAATGCAAAAGGCCTATTGTAAAGTCTTGTATATTTACAGGGACTGTTGCAAAAACCACGCAGCTCGGAGACAATGAGAAGATGTTTACAAAAAAAGAAAAGAAATGGCACCACAGATGGGAGTAAATATTAGTTTTAGTTTTAGTTTCTCTGTATATTGCATATTCTTTTTTATTGTTAATACTGTGAACATTTGGCACATCCCCTCCGCTTGATACAAAACCATGGTTACGAAACGTTACAACAGTTTCTGTCGGAGAGAGGGAAGGTCGTCCCAAAGCTTGCCGCTGTATTTATACCCTACACCTCAAAGAAGGGTGCTTCATTCAGCTGTGAGTCGCTATTGAAGCACACAA